>NC_060122.1:816865653-817165653 GCF_021461395.2 Schistocerca americana | reverse complement strand
TGGTATTGGTGCCTAGTTTCTCTAATAAGCTGACAACATGAACTGGTTGTTGTTTGCATAAAAAAATGAAGTCTGTCATTCTTGGTAAATATTATGGAGCCAGTAGAGCTGGAAATCTGGCAAAGTAAAGAAAGTGAAAAATCTGCGAGTGTAAACAGACTGTGCTTTTCCTTTATGATGATTTGCGCATCGTGTGCTGAAATACGGCTTCATCTGCAGAAGATATAGTGTTAAACAGTGTGTTGGAAGTAAAAGATGCTGCAAGTTTTTGTTGGAGGATTTGGAAATAAATGTGATGATCGTGCCAAGGGGTCTGGTGGATATGTTACTGATAATATCAAGTAATCCGAAAACAAAAAGACATCCAAGTGGAAACAAAATGATGCACTTGCAAAATAAGTATAAATGTTAAAACACGCATCCTTACCTGTGAAACATTTAAGGAAATGTGTGACACACTTAAGAAGATACATCAGAAGAATACAGACCAACAGATACCTCAATAATAGGGATGGTTCTACAATATTGAATATGACAGAAATCTAGATATGATGTCCAATCAATAATTCAAGAACAGTCTTAATCACATTTATTATTGTTATAATACCGCCAAATGGTTTCAACCCGACGTAGGGGTCATCTTCTGGGCGTTTACACCATTGGTCGACTACTGATCATGTCACTCCTGTCTACATAACGGCAGGAAACTATTCGTATAGTTTCTCCTACGTCGGGTTGAAACCGGTTGGCAGTATTATAACAATAATAAACGCAATTAAGACTGTTCTTGAATTATTGATTAATCATACTAATCGCTGCTTTTCTCCACAACCATGTTGTTCAAAAAAATGATGTCCAATATTGCTACGATCCAAATGCTAGCATTCAGACTGAACTGCCTGGGAAGAAACAGCATTGAACACCACGATAACAACAAAGCTGCCGGATGAATATAAATATTTTGCAAGTATGTGGGACTCTACTGCTAAGAAGGAGAAAACATGGAAATTCTGAAATCAAGACTTCTGAAAACTGTTACAATAAAGAGGAACATGAGAACATGAAAACAGCATCAAAGACAGTTTTTCTTTCAGAAGTACTTGTGACAGAAAAGCAAAAAAAGATAACTGATAAAATAGATACCAAGTTAGTTGTAGGCAGTGGTAGTAATGAGTGTAAGTAATAGGAAAAGAAAATTATGCCAAATGTGCATAGCCATGAAGGTACAAAAACTAAGATTGCAAATGGAAATTTCATCTGTCCTAATATTGTTGGTGAAGTCGAACCACAACAGGTGTCATTGACAAATGCGTCAAACATCCCTGAACTGTCAAGAAATTTACTATCAGTAAATGCCATTACTGAAAGAGGAGTGGCAAAGTTTCATAAGAAAAAGGTGAAGATTGCGAAAGGTGGAGGCGTTAACTTGGAAATCAACAAACCACAAACTGGACCATACATCACTGACATCAAAGTGACCTGAAGAAGGAAGCACTAATGACACAAACAAAGTAAACCGTTCAGTGGCACAAAAAAATGTGACACAAAGTACAAGTAAAGTAAACAAGTAAACCACTCTTTGACTAGGCATTAAGCCTGTTCCAAACGGCCGACTTGATGCCTAAAAGGCAGTATGAGCACCGTCATGAGACACATGATCATGAGGTTGCCAACTTCCAGCCATTATAGCCAGTAGGTGAATTTGATGAGGCTGCTGCTCCTTTACTCAAGCAGCTCTTCATCTGGCTTACACAGTTTGAGTGGACTCCCTACTAGAACCCCCCTATATCAGAAAGAATCTGAGGAAATACCATTTACATCTACACAGATACTCCACAAGCCACCATATGGTACATGGCAGCCAGTACCCTGTATCACTACTGGTCAATTACCTTCCTGTTCTACTCGCAAGAAGAGCGAGGGAAAAACGACAATCTATATGCCTCCCTATGAGCCATAATTTCTCGTATCTTATCTCTGTGGTCTTTACACACAATGTTGGTGGCCGTAGAATCATTCGGCAGTCAGCTTCAAATGCTGATTCTCTAAATTTTCTTAATAGTGTTTCTCAGAAAACATTGCCTGTCCCCCAGGGATTCCCACTTGAGCTCCCACAGCATCTCTGTAACATCTGTGTGTTGTTTAAATCTACTGGTAACAAATCTAGCAACCAGCCTCTGAACTGAATGGAACTTGAATCCTTCTGCACTGAAGGCAGCAATGCTAACTGTTCGACTATGGAGGTAATCTAAACTACTAGGACATATTTGAAGAAAATACTAGAAATGCGTGATGGTGGCAGAAGAAGACATGCATTGCTATGAAACACGTATCAAGGCAAACCAAGCATGAAAACCATTCCACAATGTGCAACACAGAGCAATAAAACCTCTTGAGATTATTCGCACTGATGAATGTGTAAGGCAAGCTCACCAACTTATCTCAATGACGAAAAAAATAATCTTGATGATTATACACATTTCTTGAAACTGTGTCTTTTACACACAAAAGGGGAAACAGAAGACCACATCATGGAATTTGTAAATGAAAGTGAAGCTCATTTCAATATAAAGACATTCTGGTCCAAGTTGCAAGAGTAGGCAGTCATGGGTGCACGAGGTGTGCTTGTTTGGGTGAATGAATGGTGTGTGTTCCGCTTTCTGATGAAGGCTGAGACTGAAAGCTAATATGCAAGTGACTTTTAATGGCAACTGTCTGCAACTTAACGTCTCATCTTTACGGTAAGTAGCAATCTATCTTTTCCTACACTGTGAAAGACAGAGAAAAAGATGTGACAGAGGAAGAGAGTAGTGAAGTACTGACTTTAAGGAATAGTGTAAAAAGAAGGGTATATAGGAGTGACTACACAATTAACCACCTCAAATGAATGGTAAAACATACAAAATAAACCTTACAATCATGAAAAGAGTTAAGGGCCATGTTGTTTGATTCAAAATTTGCAAACAAAATTTCGGGCTATGCAGTTTTGACTGTAGTGTATCTAATGGCTGGTTTGTTGATTTGGGGAGGGGACCAAACAGCGAGGTCATCGATCCCATCGGATTAGGGAAGGATGGTGAAGGATGTTGGCCACGCCCTTTCGAAGGAACCATCCCAGCATTTGCCTTAAGCGATTTAGGAAAATCACAGAAAACCTAAATCAGGATGGAATTCCTCTCGAATGCGAGTCCAGTGTGCTAACCACATTGATGGGACTCCAGCTCAAATGTGGAACAAATGAAGACCAAATTTGTCAAGACTACTTATTTTTGTATCTATGGTGTTCACAAAAGAACTTCGGTGTTTAAAAAAACTCAGAGGTGGAAGAGACGTTCTTGTGGGACAAAAGTCATGTCATATAGAATCCAAAGATTGGAAAATTTTCTGAAACAAGAGATGGAGTTTACACATCAATATGAACATAAAAATGAGGAAACTAAAGAAGAAGGAATAAATCTAACTTTGGAAAGCCAAATTATTAAAGTGCATTCAAGAAAAAGGAGAGAATACTTTGAATAACAAGAAAGAAGGTCCAGTAGAAGCAGAAGAGAAACTAGAAGAAGGTCAAAAAACATATCATAAAGCAAGACATCAAATAAACTTGCCAAAGAGATAGATGATTATGTAATGTTCACATACAAGGAATGTACCAAAGGTGAAAACTAGGAAAATTGGATAAAGGCTACAAATGAAGAGACAGTATCCTTGAAGAAAAATGAAACATAGACTCCACTGAATAAAGAAACTGCTCATGAAACAGAAATAATTATAGGAAAATGGTTTTTGATGGAAAAGGAGTGTGGAAAGTACAAAGCTAAACTAGCAACAAGAAGATGCCAGCAAGATCAGAGAGAATTGTGTTTTTTAAATATTTTTAGTTATGTTATACAAATTAATTCCATAAGATTTTATGATGATGATATTTGATGTCAGAACAGCCTTTATCAATGGTGATCTGAAAGAATGGGTTTACATGGAAGTTCCAGAGGGATACAAAGCAGCTGGGATAATTTCTCTACTCAAAAAGTCACTGTATGGATTGAAACAAGCTCTTTTACAATGTAATAAGAAACTGAATGAATTCCTTAAGAATGAAAAACTCGTCCAACTGAAATCTGACCAATGTGTTTACAAATCAGATACTGGAAATAAAATGTGTCTTGCTCTACATGCTGATGAGTGGATTCTATTTGGAAACCACATCCGCCAAATGAAAAATCTCCTGCAAAAATTGAAGAAAAAATTTTAACGTGACGTGATGAACCAACAGTGTGTCTTGAACTTGAAATGAAAAGAACAAAAGGTGGCGAAAAGGCACAGAATTAAAAAACTACGAACTTTAACTATTACAATTTCAATACATGGAGAAGTTCAAGAAATCATTGTAGCAGAGACAGAGTTTCCACACTGCCAAGCGATAGGCACTTAACTGTATTTAGCATGTAAATCAAGACTGGACTTGGCATTGTCAGAGAACATAGAAAGCAGATCAATGAATGTTCCAGATCACTCAGTCAGCCAAACAATGGGGAGAATTTTAATCTACCTAAATTCAACTACAGGGAGTGGAATATCAGGAAGAACAAGAACTAGTGGCTTACTGTGATGCAGATTTCTCATTCTGTACAATAATTGTAATGCCCCAATCACTTGTTGTTACAAGAAACAGTGTGTGGTTGCATTACCTAATACTGAAGCAGAAAACATAGTTGGAGCTTAATGTTGTGAAAAACTGAAGTTGTGAAGACTTTCATAGAAGAATCACTGCATAAAATCATGAAAACGATACTTGTGAGTATATTCAAGAGTCCAACAGCAATGATAAAATCATGTAAATTGTCAAGAAGCAAGCACACTGATGTGAAGTATCGTATCATCACTGATGAATTGAATCATTGCTGGTTCAACACAAAATACTTTCAAACTCGAGAACACCTTGCTGTTGTTCTAACTAAACCTCTATTTTTAAAAGACTGACCTTCTAAACTATTATCTATTGCATACACACTGTATTTTTCATTACAAACTTTACAAGTGTTTTCATAGCAATTAAAAATTCGTGGTCACCAATTTTCATAGCTATCCGCATCAGGTTAGAGTTCTGTATTGGACTTGTAGAAATTACTTATGCTTTTTAGTCCAATTTAAAAATTGTTATACTACAAACTTATTTTTATTTAAATGATTATTTTCTGCTTTTTAGTCTTGTATGTGTGAAATTTCTAAATGGATTTTAAACATTTCAATGTAATTATATGAGAGATGTGTTAAATTTCAAGTTCATTACAATGTCTTTTCAACTGACCATATCTGAAATAATGTTATACCTATGTACTTTTATTTCATTGTTTCAAACTATTGCGTCCAGACACTGATAAGAATTGGGAATGTCTCAACAGAGCCAGGAGAGACTGGCTGACTGCCCATGGACTGTCAACAGCAGTTAGCCGAGTGTGAACAGGAGGACAGCTGTGAGAGTATAATGGACAATTGAGAAGACACTGCAGAATAACAAAGTTCAAACTAGTAGTCCAAGAACAGAAACCTAAGGCACAGCAAAATCTGAGACCAAACCGATGATGTGTAATGAGAACAATACAAGGGCACAATACACAACTGCACGCAGAGGCGCTGGGCAGCTAGCTTTATGGTGCCGCCGTGAGCAATAATTGGAGAGCACGGTGGGTGTGGTCCTGCAACTCTCCAAAGCCAGCGCCACAGAGGCGATACAAGCACTTGCTGATACAGCAGACCTTCTACCAGACATCACAGAGTTCCACGCATAGCACATGGGATGCAGGGTCCTGCAGGACAGTCAAGACATCAAGTGTTACAAAGCCTTTTAACCCCACCACCACAGCAGCTAGGTGGATCAGACAGACGAGAAAGCGAGTTAATATACGTTGTCATCCAGTTCTGAGCCCTGTTTGAAATTTAATGTCTCCATCTCATCATGAAGTTAGTTTAAAATTTATTGCAAAATTTGTATCAAACAAACAGATAGACATGAATGCAACCTAAAAAAAAAACATGTTAAAAATGAAGCTTGTTGTTCTTTGTGGCTACAGGCTTCAATGTATTCTTTAAGAAAAGAAGTCTCAAGCAATGAGAAACAATACCCAGATTTTACAATGAGATATCCTGACAATGACAATTTATCACCGTCACTTTTGGATGGCCCACAATAATAATTAAAATATCAAATGTCACAACAGAGGAATCACAACACATGACTTCAGAAATAATTTTTTGAAATAAAAAGAAAACTTGGACTATGCCAGTAATGAAGCAAGAAGTTAATTATCCTTTCCTTTTCACTGTTAACCATAATCAGTCCACAGACACAGCCTCAAACATAAAAGACAAACTAACCAAATAGCAGTTAGTCACAAACTGATCATGTTAAGAATGGTAGGCTGTTGGAAAGCTGATCTTGCAAGTGTGAGCAATTTCTATACTTCCTTTACTACCAGTTTAATCAATAACACTTATGTATTACTCAGCTACTTTGAAAAGGCCATGACTTCCAAAAATCATGCCCTGAAATGAGATCAATTCTGCCCGAAGTTTCGCCCATCACACAGAACAGTTTTTCGTTGCCCTCCCAGTCTCCGCTATATGTTTGTCAGACCCTATGCTCCTCCACCCATCTCCCATCCCTATGGCTCCTACCCCTGGGACCATCCACACTGCATGACTTTGCCTATGCACCCTCCTACCACCACCTATTCCAGGCCTGTAACTTGCAAAACATATACTACCAAAGTGAAAGCCATCGTGAAACGATACGTGAAATGACATGTCAGATAGCAGGTGTTATGTAAACATTGTTCAGCCTTTTACATCAGCTTGACTACCACCAAACTGTCAGTTAGAATGAATGGGTATAGAGACTGAGTGTATACCAGCAACTCACAATATCCTGTAGCAAAGCATGCTCTGCAGCATGACAGTTGTGACCTCTGTGCCTGTTTCACAACACACGCCATCTGGATTTCACTCCATTTTAGTTTTTCACATTTTTCATTTTCTGACCTATCTAATTTTCGCCATCTGTTCACTGTATAGTTTATCATAATCTAAACTTTTTTTTTTTTTTTTTTTTTTGCTTGTTTGTCAGTTTGTTAAACTTGCATTTTTTTTCCAAATGTTATATCTTAGTTTTCCTTTGAAACTGTTCTCTGTGCTAAAAGGCTCCTTACACCAAACTTTTTATAACACACCCCAAACTTCATTAGTAGGGTTTTTATGCTCCTCTCCGTTAATATTTAGTTTTAGTGTTAAGTTTCTCAGTATGTATTGTAATTATACACTACTGTGACCCATTTGACTACCATTAATTTCTGTTACATATATAATGCACTTAGCTTTTCACTCTTATTAACTTGTGCACGATGTTTTAGCAGTAATCTCTGTCTTTCATATTACCCTGTATTCTGCCTTTAAGCTCTCAAATCTTGTCACAGTGCATTCCCCGCCAATCAGTCTTTCCTTCTCATCCTGCCCAGTAGGTGTCCCATGACCTGGGATTCTGGGAAATTTTTCCAAACTCTACACCTTTTCCTAAACCTCTCCAGTCCTTTTCCTTCATCCTTCTTCCTTGCCCTTCAACCCTTCTGCCGGAAGGAAGAGCCACTGGCCCTGAAAGCTTGTACACATAAAATATATTTTTTATGTGTGTTGTTCTGCCACCATTTGTTAAGTAGATTTTTTTATCCATCCAATTACATTACACTTATCATTATTGATAGCAATAATCAACTAATGTGGGGCAGCAGGAAAACTGCAAAAATAAATCTAAAGTTGTAGGAGAATGACGAATTGCATTCTTCCAAGGTTGTCAGGCCTTATGTAATGGCTAGTGACCACTGAAGTTCACATGGCTGCATCTACGAGGGCAGTTCAATAAGTAATGCAACACATTTTTTTTCTCGGCCAATTTTGGTTGAAAAAACCGGAAATTTCTTGTGGAATATTTTCAAACATTCCCACTTCGTCTCGTATAGTTTCATTGACTTCCGACAAGTGGCAGCGCTGTACGGAGCTGTTAAAATGGCGTCTGTAACGGATGTGCGTTGCAAGCAACGGGCAGTGATCGAGCTTCTTTTGGCGGAAAACCAGGGCATCTCAGATATTCATAGGCGCTTGCAGAATGTCTACGGTGGTCTGGCAGTGGACAAAAGCACGGTGAGTCGTTGGGCAAAGCGTGTGTCATCATCGCCGCAAGGTCAAGCAAGACTGTCTGATCTCCCGCGTGCGGGCCGGCCGTGCACAGCTGTGACTCCTGCAATGGCGGAGCGTGCGAACACACTCGTTCAAGATGATGGACAGATCACCATCAAACAACTCAGTGCTCAACTTGACATCTCTGTTGGCAGTGCTGTCACAATTGTTCACCAGTTGGGATATTCAAAGGTTTGTTCCCGCTGGGTCCCTCGTTGTCTAACCGAACACCATAAAGAGCAAAGGAGAACCATCTGTGCGGAATTGCTTGCTCGTCATGTGGCTGAGGGTGACAATTTCTTGTCAAAGATTGTTACAGGCGATGAAACATGGGTTCATCACTTCGAACCTGAAACAAAACGGCAATCAATGGAGTGGCGCCACATCCACTCCCCTACCAAGAAAAAGTTTAAAGCCATACCCTCAGCCGGTAAAGTCATGGTTACAGTCTTCTGGGACGCTGAAGGGGTTATTCTGTTCGATGTCCTTCCCCATGGTCAAACGATCAACTCTGAAGTGTATTGTGCTGCTCTTCAGAAATTGAAGAAACGACTTCAGCGTGTTCGTAGGCACAAAAATCTGAACGAACTTCTCCTTCTTCATGACAACGCAAGACCTCACACAAGTCTTCGCACCCGAGAGGAGCTCACAAAACTTCAGTGGACTGTTCTTCCCCATGCACCCTACAGCCCCGATCTCGCACCGTCGGATTTCCATATGTTTGGCCCAATGAAGGACGCAATCCGTGGGAGGCACTACGCGGATGATGAAGAAGTTATTGATGCAGTACGACGTTGGCTCCGACATCGACCAGTGGAATGGTACCGTGCAGGCATACAGGCCCTCATTTCAAGGTGGCGTAAGGCCGTAGCATTGAATGGAGATTACGTTGAAAAATAGTGTTGTATAGCTAAAAGATTGGGGAATAACCTGGTGCATTTCAATGCTGAATAAAACAACCCCTGTTTCAGAAAAAAAATGTGTTGCATTACTTATTGAACTGCCCTCGTAGCACCAGACTAAACACCTATCACCCATTAGGGGGTGGGGGGGAAAGTAACACAATTAAAAATAAAATATGTTTAATATGAGAGTGGGTAGAATATAATTCTGTTCTTCAAAACAGCGCTGTCTTCCACGACAGCTCGCCACCAAAATGTCTACATGTAAACTGCTTACATCATGTTGCCAAGTAATTTTCAATTAACATGATATGTATAACCCACGAAACATCACTCAAGGAAGCTAAATAATGTATAATATTAAGTGTAACATAAGGGCGGCATATTAATCGATACATTAAAAACAGAGCCAGATCCTGAAACCAACATTTCTAAAACACACCTTGAATCAAAACATAAAAGATTACATCAGAAAACAAGTGTTTCATTAATCAAAACTAGGTGTTTTTTCTTTGCACGGTAAATTCCAATTTCTTCAAAATAATGCATATAATCTTCTTTATACACTTGTGAATAATTCATTTGTTATTAACAGGGCTTGCTCTACAGTGATTTTTAAATGAGCACCAAATGTACATATCATGTCTCCTGTTCCTTGTGCACTTTTTATTCCTGGTAGTGAAACATCTTCGGAATTGTTCACTGTATAGTTTATCATAATCTAAACTTTTTTTTTTTTTTTTTTTTTTTGCTTGTTTGTCAGTTTGTTAAACTTGCATTTTTTTTCCAAATGTTATATCTTAGTTTTCCTTTGAAACTGTTCTCTGTGCTAAAAGGCTCCTTACACCAAACTTTTTATAACACACCCCAAACTTCATTAGTAGGGTTTTTATGCTCCTCTCCGTTAATATTTAGTTTTAGTGTTAAGTTTCTCAGTATGTATTGTAATTATACACTACTGTGACCCATTTGACTACCATTAATTTCCACCTTCTCTCAGCTTCACTTATCAGCAGCTTGAGCATTCTGTAAATCCTGCTAGGGAAGGAAGGTATACATACTGAGACTCACCATTAAGCATTGAGCATGCAGTTATTGCTTGTTGAATATGCCAAATCAAAGAGTGCCTTTGTTCTGCCATATGTCTAGACAAAAACGTATTCCATCTTCTTTGTGCTTCATTGTGAAATTAACTTCCAAGTGTGCGTTACTTAATGTTTCTGCAAACTTGATAATTTCTCCATAAGAACCTTTATGTAACAAAATAAAGTTTTTGACATATCTCTGGAAACAGATGATCTTTCCTGAGCCTTCAATATTTTTTAAGAAATTTATGTTACATGTCATTAATGAAAATATCTGCAGTCATTTCTGCTAGACCACACAGACTGTTGCAAGCCTATCTTTCTGCTGGTACGTTCTGCTGTTAAATACAGACATAATACTTCAGTACCAGCTCAAATAGAGCTATATGCTCTAAGATATATTTTTCTTTATTTAATTTATTATGGTGCAGAAAGTTCTTCACATTTCTTTATTGTCTGCATGATGTACTACAATTCAATCTGTATATTTCAACTCTTCTTTTTTATTCACTGAAGAAAATATTTCTTACTTCACAGTGGTGCCTCTACAATACCTATTATTATTATTATTATTCTTATTATTATTATTATTATTATTGGAAGAGATCTGATCACACAGTGACAGTGTTAATAAAACTGCTACTGAATCTGATTATAAGTGAATATACACTCCTGGAAATGGAAAAAAGAACACATTGACACCGGTGTGTCAGACCCACCATACTTGCTCCAGACACTGCGAGAGGGCTGTACAAGCAATGATCACACGCACGGCACAGCGGACACACCAGGAACCGCGGTGTTGGCCGTCGAATGGCGCTAGCTGCGCAGCATTTGTGCACCGCCGCCGTCAGTGTCAGCCAGTTTGCCGTGGCATACGGAGCTCCATCGCAGTCTTTAACACTGGTAGCATGCCGCGACAGCGTGGACGTGAACCGTATGTGCAGTTGACGGACTTTGAGCGAGGGCGTATAGTGGGCATGCGGGAGGCCGGGTGGATGTACCGCCGAATTGCTCAACACGTGGGGCGTGAGGTCTCCACAGTACATCGATGTTGTCGCCAGTGGTCAGCGGAAGGTGCACGTGCCCGTCGACCTGGGACCGGACCGCAGCGACGCACGGATACACGCCAAGACTGTAGGATCCTACGCAGTGCCGTAGGGGACCGCACCGCCACTTCCCAGCAAATTAGGGACACTGTTGCTCCTGGGGTATCGGCGAGGACCATTCGCAACCGTCTCCATGAAGCTGGGCTACGGTCCCACACACCGTTAGGCCGTCTTCCGCTCACGCCCCAACATCGTGCAGCCCGCCTCCAGTGGTGTCGCGACAGGCGTGAATGGAGGGACGAATGGAGACCGTGTCTTCTTCAGCGATGAGAGTCGCTTCTGCCTTGGTGCCAATGATGGTCGTATGCGTGTTTGGCGCCGTGCGGGTGAGCGCCACAATCAGGACTGCATACGACCGAGGCACACAGGGCCAACACCCGGCATCATGGTGTGGGGAGCGATCTCCTACACTGGCCGTACACCACTGGTGATCGTCGAGGGGACACTGAATAGTGCACGGTACATCCAAACCGTCATCGAACCCATCGTTCTACCATTCCTAGACCGGCAAGGGAACTTGCTGTTCCAACAGGACAATGCACGTCCGCATGTATCCCGTGCCACCCAACGTGCTCTAGAAGGTTTAAGTCAACTACCCTGGCCAGCAAGATCTCCGGATCTGTCCCCCATTGAGCATGTTTGGGACTGGATGAAGCGTCGTCTCACGCGGTCTGCACGTCCAGCACGAACGCTGGTCCAACTGAGGCGCCAGGTGGAAATGGCATGGCAAGCCGTTCCACAGGACTACATCCAGCATCTCTACGATCGTCTCCATGGGAGAATAGCAGCCTGCATTGCTGCGAAAGGTGGATATACACTGTACTAGTGCCGACATTGTGCATGCTCTGTTGCCTGTGTCTATGTGCCTGTGGTTCTGTCAGTGTGATCATGTGATGTATCTGACCCCAGGAATGTGTCAATAAAGTTTCCCCTTCCTGGGACAATGAATTCACGGTGTTCTTATTTCAATTTCCAGGAGTGTATTTTATAAATGACAAGTACTGAAGCTCTGGCCATTCAATGGCATATATCAATAACATTGAGGCTGGCAAGGTATCAGAAAAAAAGCAATTTTTACACAAAGAGCAGTATATACACTCCTGGAAATTGAAATAAGAACACCGTGAATTCATTGTCGCAGGAAGGGGAAACTTTATTGACACATTCCTGGGGTCAGATACATCACATGATCACACTGACAGAACCACATGCACATAGACACAGGCAACAGAGCATGCACAATGTCGGCACTAGTACAGTGTATATCCACCTTTCGCAGCAATGCAGGCTGCTATTCTCCCATGGAGACGATCGTAGAGATGCTGGATGTAGTCCTGTGGAACGGCTTGCCATGCCATTTCCACCTGGCGCCTCAGTTGGACCAGCGTTCGTGCTGGACGTGCAGACCGCGTGAGACGACGCTTCATCCAGTCCCAAACATGCTCAGTGGGGGACAGATCCGGAGATCTTGCTGGTCAGGGTAGTTGACTTACACCTTCTAGAGAACGTTGGGTGGCACGGATACATGCGGACGTGCATTGTCCTGTTGGAACAGCAAGTTCCCTTGCCGGTCTAGGAATGGTAGAATGATGGGTTCGATGACGGTTTGGATGTACCGTGCACTATTCAGTGTCCCCTCGACGATCACCAGTGGTGTACGGCTAGTGTAGGAGATCGCTCCCCACACCATGATGCCGGGTGTTGGCCCTGTGTGCCTCGGTCGTATGCAGTCCTGATTGTGGCGCTCACCTGCACGGCGCCAAACACGCATACGACCATCATTGGCACCAAGGCAGAAGCGACTCTCATCGCTGAAGACGACACGTCTCCATTCGTCCCTCCATTCACGCCTGTCGCGACACCACTGGAGGCGGGCTGCACGATGTTGGGGCGTGAGCGGAAGGCGGCCTAACGGTGTGCGGGGCCGTAGCCCAGCTTCATGGAGACGGTTGCGAATGGTCCTCGCCGATACCCCAGGAGCAACAGTGTCCCTAATTTGCTGGGAAGTGGCGGTGCGGTCCCCTACGGCACTGCGTAGGATCCTACGGTCTTGGCGTGCATCCGTGCGTCGCTGCGGTCCGGTCCCAGGTCGACGGGCTCGTGCACCTTCCGCCGACCACTGGCGACAACATCGATGTACTGTGGAGACCTCACGCCCCACGTGTTGAGCAATTCGGCGGTACATCCACCCGGCCTCCCGCATGCCCACTATACGCCCTCGCTCAAAGTCCGTCAACTGCACATACGGTTCACGTCCACGCTGTCGCGGCATGCTACCAGTGTTAAAGACTGCGATGGAGCTCCGTATGCCACGGCAAACTGGCTGACACTGACGGCGGCGGTGCACAAATGCTGCGCAGCTAGCGCCATTCGACGGCCAACACCGCGGTTCCTGGTGTGTCCGCTGTGCCGTGCGTGTGATCATTGCTTGTACAGCCCTCTCGCAGTGTCCGGAGCAAGTATGGTGGGTCTGGCACACCTGTGTCAATGTGTTCTTTTTTCCATTTCCAGGAGTGTAAAAGATAACACTAATCACAGAGCTCAAGGATAGGGAATAAAGCACTAATAAATAAAACCCGAAGCTGAATTTTTTATGCTCTCTTAGTTTTCTTCTAATTTCTAACTAAGGAGTGACACTTATCAATATTATAGCACTGTAAATTTAAAGGAAAATACATTATAGGTGTGTGTGTGAAATTCTTGATGAACTTGACACAGGGTGTCACAATATGCAGTACACTACAATACTATGCTTGAGTGGATAGTAATAAATCTTTTCCACAAACTATTCAATTTAGAACATACTCCAGCAAAATATAAAAATATAGAAAGGAAATGTCATTCTGGGTAATTTTTAATTTAAAAAGCTTTCTGTAGTATTCCTTGGCATCTATGTCGTGGTGTGACACCAATAGGAGCAAACTGTAATCAATATGATAAAACATAAATAACATATTCTGAATGAAATAAAGTGCACAGCAAGAGAAGTGATACTATCATAGCTTAATTTAATGTATAGAATATTTCACACTACTGATGAGGGAAACTGTGTTTCTATCTGAAGAGCACGAACTGCTTTCGCATAAAACTAACCCCATTGTAAGATTATCCTTCTGTCCAAACTGAAGAGATATACAAAACATATATGTACTGAGGGGTACAAGATGATAGAAAAAAAGCCTAATAAAGTTGCTGCACAAAAAAGTTCTAAGAACTTTCCTTTTTTGTACCCTTTAATGAACTCTTTTAATGTCATAAATACTATTAGGTGTTAACGTCAGGTACTTCAATGTTCTCAAATTAAGTATCAATATACAATACTGTGGAGAAAATTACTAAGGCAACAGTGAAGAATCCTCCAACTTCTACAGATGATATACATACTAGACAAGTTATAGATGAAATAAACCCATATAAAAATACTGGAGAATGAAATCATTGCACAGAAGTCAATATCTTGTTCCTTAACAACTTAACCCCCCCATAAAAATGAATTAAGTTACTTCTTCACAGCATACATCAAAGTTGTTTTGTCTGCTGTCTTCTTCTTCTTCTTCTCCTCATCTTCGTCTTCCTGGAACATTTCTTATTATGCAGGTCATTCACAGAGCCTCTTACAAGCTTCTCTTTTCTTCAACAGTCATATCATTTAGCATCTCCTACCACTGCAATCCTCTTCAGTTTACATCATCCTTCACCTGGTCTCTCCATCTCGTTTGTGGTCTTCCCATTGGTCTTTGTCCAGATTCTGTCCATCCTAGGGCTCTTCTTAGAGGTCTTTCTTGTCCCATTCTTTTAATGTGGCCAAACCATTTAAGTCTGTTACTTTCTGTAGTGTCTTTTAGGGGCTTGGTCTCCAGGGTGTCTGGTATTGTTTCATTTCTTATACAGCCCCCTCTCATCTTACCCAGGATCCCTCATAGAAAGTGCATCTCTGTTTCTTGTATTCTGCTCATATCTTTCTTTGTCCAAGTACAACTTCCTGATCCAAAGGTCAATAATGGCAGGTAATATAACTTGTACATTACGATCACTGCTCTGGGAGGTATTTTCCAATTCCTAATTATGTCCGAAACATAACAATAAAATTTCAAACAATTTTTTATTCTCACCAAAATTTCATCCTTGCTTCCTTTCTTGATTAATTTACTTCCTAGATACTCGAAAGCATCTAGTTCTTCAATAATATTTTCACTGTTAGTTACATCCTTCACCACGTGTTCATTTTTCCTGCCGATTTTTGTTACCTCACTTTTTGTCAAGCTTATTTCCGTGGTTGCTCCTTCAATTACTCTCTGCCACATATTTAGTTCTTCTTCCAATTTCCGCTCACATTCTTCTCAAATCATCACATCATCCACATATGCTAAGATCTTCATATCATCTGCTGTTAACCCTTGGCAAATTTTCCTTCTAATGTTGTACGTGATAATATTAAAAACTGCTAGTGACAGCACACTTCCTTGCTGAAACCCTCTGTCCATTATAAACCATTACAATTCTTAGTCGTCTATTATAACACAATTCAGGTATATTTTGTATGTTTTTGCTTCTCACACCCAAACCCTAGACCTCAGACACTGAGATAGCTACCAAACACTGTATGTCAATACATTATCAAGAAAATCTCCGATTTAGTTCATACTATGTGCTGCCATCGGGCAGAATGGGTGTGAACATTGATTAAAAGTAACACCAGAACTATGGAGCACAGGAAAAGCATAACTGTAAGTAACAAATATGTATAGCATGTGTGATTGTTTATGTTTATTCTGTGTAACTACATATGCACTAGTTGCTTCATCATGTGTGGTGCCTGTCTGTTGGATTTTTGCAACACCTACCTACACAGACGTACTCTATAGATTTGCTGCTTTCAACCAACGAAGCAAAAGCAGACTGCCAAAAAAACATTGCTACAAACTCCACAGAGTCCTTTTACAAGTCAGAAAAATGTTCTCCCATATAACAGTTTCACACGTAAACAATTAAAAGAAATTGTCATCAGTGGGATTTGAATAATGGGACCTTTGGCACGACAACCTCACACTCTACCAACACACCCACACGAGATCTACAGAACTATCACTCACAGATACGCCCTTCCTGTGCTCTGTAGTTCTGGTGTTATTTTTAATTACCATTTATACATGTCCTACTGGACAAAACATAGCACGAACTAAATCGGTGTTTTGGTTGATACTCTATCTATATACAAAATATGTCTGCTTGTATATGTGTGGATGGATATGTGTGTGTGTGAGCAAGTGTATACCCGTCCTTTTTCCCCCTAAGGTAAGTCTTTCCGCTCCCGGGATTGGAATGACTCCTTACCCTCTCCCTTAAAACCCACTTCCTTTCGTCTTTCCCTCTCCTTCCCTCTTTCCTGATGAGGCAACAGTTTGTTGCGAAAGCTTGAATTTTTTGTGTATGTTTGTGGTTGTTTGTGTGTCTGTCGACCTGCCAGCACTTTCATTTGTTCATGCAGTGCCACAGTAGTGCTATTCCTCTAACTTTCACAGAGCATCTTGCTACCCTTCTTAAAGATAGGTACAGTAACTGTCTTTGTCCAATGACAAGAGGCTTTCCATATGTCCATCCTGTCCTCATTATCCTATGGAGCCACTGAATTCCGATAGGTCTTGCAGCTTTGATTATTTTCACTGTGACATTTCTAATGTGACTTTCTTTACATTCAACAACTGCAGATCTTCTCTTTCTCTTTTTTCCGTAATAGTGACATTTCTTTCATCTCCCTCTATCCATCATGTGTATTTGTTCCATTCTGCCCTTCATATAATTTTGGAAGTATTCTTTCCATACCTTCAAAACTATTTCTTCCTCCCACACAGGTTTTCATTCTTTGTTGATGACTTTTGAAGTATTTACTTTTTGCTTCCTTCTGTTGTCTAATATGCAGTACAATTCCTTCTTGTCATCCTTAAAATTATCTTCTTTTTTTGTGATTTATTTTCCATGCCTAATAATCAGAATGCACACTTACCAATTAAAAAAGGTGATGTCAATTTCAAATCTCACCAAGAACAAACTTTGTACAATGCAAAACGAGTACATGACTTTAGTGAGCTCTAGTGACGCAGGTGACACAACTTGGCATGTGCACGTCCATTGCAAGCATGTGCAACATCATCTTAGAGATAGATATTGTAACCATACAGTGAAGAATACTGTCCTGGATAATTTGTTAACTGTATGGCAATGACACTTAACACGCATGTTGCAGTTCATATACTGTAGCACTTGGTAACACACGTTGTATAGTCTATGTTTTTACAGAGAGAGAGCTTCACTTACTCTACAAGTTAAGGTAAGTGAAGACTTTTGCACAAGACAGTTAGGTTTTAGAGACAGTGATGAAGTGCACATGGGACTAGAAGGAAATTACTGGAATAAACATCATTGCATACAGACTAGTAAAATGTGTGGGACTGGCGCTTATCTGAAAAATAATTACAGGTATCTTTCAAATACCCATGACATTATATAGAAATATAGTGTTGCTTAAATTATTTCTGTGTTTTGTACCTCCATTTTGCAAATAACACTCATAAACATAGCCGTTCCTCCGGGTCATCATGTCATCAGCTTGGCGTGGAATTTTTAAGGAACTACAGTTTCCAGTGTAATTTTTTTATGGGCTCCATACAAAAATAAATAAATAAAAATACATGAGGAAAGACTTGATTAAAACTGTATTGTAACCTTGTTTATTACTTACATTCACTGAGTGTATCACTGGCGTTGGCTGTTTCTAAAAACCTAACCAAGAACATTTATATATAAGGTTTCTTTCAGTGTGTCACCAGATACATGAAAACAAAATAAATACAGGGTGACCTATTCTCCCAGCCAGCAAAGAATAAAAAAAGGTAATCAGTTTGACTGACTTTTTTATTAAAATTTCCAAAATTAATTATATACACCTTACATTGAGACATTTGTGACACACTCGTGGTTCATAAAACAATTCAGTCAAATATTATGTATGGTCTATACCTATCAAAGGTATTGGGACAGCTTAATAAGTTCTTGCCATTATTCTTTAAACCATAAAGATAGTACAAATTTTTTAAAATCAATGGAGGATCACGGATATACCAACATAAGTTGGCTGTGAATTCTACATATACTGCTGTTAAGCAATTAACTGCATATAAGTATTTGGACATTTTTAAAATAAGTATGAATTAAATATCATGAAATTGCAACTTAAATGCATTTCCACTAAATACAGTGTGGAGCTGAGAGCAGCTTTCGTTCCATGCAATTATACAGTTCTCATTTAATGTTCAACTAAATTATTTACATCTGCACTTGAAGTGAACTTTCTTTTAACACTGTTAAATTTCAATTACTGCCAACTTTTTGATGCGGTAACTATTTGTAGAAGTTCTGAAGAAAATTTGCACAATTCATTATTAAAGTATTTTATTATGGAAAAATCACCCTGTATAGATGTGTTTCTGGTGACACACTGCATGTTTTCTAGTCTTGCCAGTGATGCCACCCACAAGCACAGCCATTTTATGTCGCAATCAAATAAAAAAAAATGCAAAACAAAAATACAACTGGGCAATAGGTATATAAGGATATTTACTCCACACAAAACTATAAAAAATCTGTTTGTAGTAATTAAGAAAACAGATGAAGTTCCGTACATATTTTCAACCAAGAGAAAAAGCAGTAGAATACAAATGAACGCAAATCACATATAAATCACTCCTTTTACCTTCGTAAAACACTAATATTTTATAGGAGACGCCAGCTAATTAAAATTGGGATTTAAAAACAGTATCCAAAAGAAGGCTTGCAAATGATATGGGCTGACAAACAGTACTAGAAGTACAACAAATGAGTAGTAACATTAAGTTAGGAGGGCTGATAGCTATAGAGGATAGTCCACCAGAAGCAAAATGTGAAACAATGATATAATTAAAAATGTGAAACAATGATATAATTAATACTAAACAACATGCCATTGCTGCAACCAGAGGACAGTGTTTTGATAAGAGATGCTGCAAACATAAGCTCATTATTGTTTAAGAAAATGAAAGGAATGTGTTACTGAAGTGTTGTATCATTCTTCAAAAATCTGTTATCAGTGGAGCATGTGTGCAGGCAACTGCAAGTATAAATAAAGAGAACTAGACTATTAAGGAACTACTCCACCACCTTGAAGCAGTTAGCACAACCCATTTTCCTTAATATCTCTTAACATATTGTATTCCACTGAGATACATAACCTGTCATCATCACCCGGCATTCCTCCTACATTGTCTGCTGCAGTTTCATCCTTGTTGTGCCTGTTACGATCTTCTTTGTGCTTTTTCTTGTGTTTCACCTTATGTTTATGCTTGCGACGATACAGAGTAACCGTGGCGTCACAAGCTGTTTGTGGAGAGTGGTTTTCTGGACCAGGAGTACAAATAGGTGGCTGTGGCAGAACTTTGCGTCGTGCCTCACGTTTTGCCTTGCGAAGTGCTCGTCTTGCTGCCTTGGTACCTAAAGCTTGACCTGTCGATACAATACTTCCGACAAATCTACTACATTCCCCACTATCACTATCACAAACACCAGCGGATTCTTGTTTTGCTACCAAATCTGTCTCGGTCTCACTTTCACTAGGAGCTGTATAACCTTGCACTTTGGCTGGAATTTTCAACACAGTACCCTCACCACTGGAACCACCAAATGAAATTTTTATTACTGGCGTAGTACGCGTACTGTTACTAACAACTGCATTAGTATTCACAGTTACTGCTGCAGATGCTGCAACGGCAGCAACCGCAGCAGCTGCTGCCACTCTTTTTTCAGCGTCAGTGCGTGCTCGCTTCAGACGATCCTCAAATACACTCTCATCCCACAAGTCTTCCATCGAACCGACACTGCGCTTCTTGCGAAGTACCATACGAGCATCAGTATCGTCTGTTTCTGAGTCGTCACTGTTGGAATCTGTTGCATCACCGTCACTCGGATGTGCACTGGAAAGTGCACTGGCTGAAGACAGTGGCGGTGGTGGCGGTGGCGGCGGTGGCAATGGTGGTGGAGGTGGTGGCAGCGGCAGCGATGGCGGTGGCAGTGGTGGAATTGTTGCTGATGATTCACGGTCCATAAGGGAGAGGCAGTACATGGCCCCACCACCATCACTTGATGCCTCAGTGTTACCTTTATCATTCCCCGATGGTGGTCTACTGCTCACCCAATAGCCACCCAGCTTGATTTTGTTGTTGCCTTCACCCAGTCGTGCCACCAGTGGAGGAAACTGTTGTTTTGGAGACTCGGATGGAGCTGAAGTCATCACCTGCCATCGGAATTGGCAAAATCCAAAATTTATTTTTGTACTACTTTGGCAACAATAAGCATTGATATAACCACATCAATCTTGGAGGATAGAAATATTATAATAGTAATGTTCTCTGTAAACTGTTGTAAGTTTCAAGAGAGCATCACTCGTTACAACACTGAATGATTCATGTCAAAGCAACACACAGTGTAATGTTCACTAAAACAATATACCGATTAGATAACATAACGAAAAATAAATAACGGCAATAAAAAAGTAATATTAATGTATGCATGCAGATGGAAACGACAACCAAAAATTTGCACGAAGTGCAGGATTTGTATGCAGGTCTCCCGCTCACTAGGCAGATGCACTAACCACTACACCACCCTGGGGCACTGGTTTTACACAACTCCATAGACAAGGGAAGGGAAGCAGTGGTTGGGAAGGGAGTGAGACAAGGTCGTAGCCTCTCCCCAATGTTATTCAATCCGTATGTTGAGCAAGCAGTAAAGGAAACAAAAGAAAAATTCGGAGTAGGAATTAAAATCCATGGAGAAGAAATAAAAACTTTGAGGTTCGCCGATGACATTGTAATTCTGTCAGAGACAGCAAAGGACTTGGAAGAGCAGTTGAACGGAATGGATAGTGTCTTGAAAGGAGGATATAAGATGAACATCAACAAAAGCAAAACGAGGATAATGGAATGTAGTCAAATTAAGTCGGGTGATGCTGAGGGAATTAGATTAGGAAATGAGACACTTAAAGTAGTAAAGGAATTTTGCTATTTGGGGAGCAAAATAACTGATGATCGTTGAAGTAGAGAAGATATAAAATGTAGACTGGCAATGGCAAGGAAAGCATTTCTGAAGAAGAGAAATTTGTTAACATCGAGTATAGATTTAAGTGTCAGGAAGTCATTTATGAAAGTATTTGTATGGAGTGTAGCCATGTATGGAAGTGAAACATGGACAATAAATAGTTTGGACAGGAAGAGAATAGAAGCTTTCGAAATGTGGTGCTGCAGAAGAATGCTGAAGATTAGATGGGTAGATCACATAACTAATGAGGAGGTATTGAACAGAATTGGGGAGAAGAGGAGTTTGTGGCACAACTTGACGAGAAGAAGGAACCGGTTGGTAGGACATGTTCTGAGGCATCAAGGGATCACAAATTTAGCATTGGAGGTCAGTGTGGAGGGTAAAAATCGTAGAGGGAGACCAAGAGATGAATACACTAAGCAGATTCAGAAGGATGTAGGTTGCAGTAGGTACTGGGAGATGAAGAAGCTTGCACAGGATAGGGTAGCATGGAGAGCTGCATCAAACCAGTCTCAGGACTGAAGACCACAACAACAACAACACAGACAACCCGGCACACCTCCCTCCTCAGCCCAAATTCCCATTCATGCGTCAGCCCACTCAGTATTCCCCCTAAACTTGAACAGCTTTGCAGAAGCTCTCCAACTGTATTGGAATAGCACCCCAGCATTGAACACAACTGGGAACTTTATAAAATGACTTGAAAATATAGCTCTTCGGTTGCACAGGTAAAAATTTCCAACTTTACCTAGGTTTCAACTGCTCTAAGGCAGCCTTCATCAGAAGTAAAAAATTTTTACATTACCTATAACAGAGTTTTGGAAAAGTAAAGTTGGAAATTTTTACCTGTGCTACCGAAGAGCTGTATTTTCAAGTAATATTATAAATTTCGTCTACGGTTGCTGCATTATTGGCCATGTTCAAAATTGTAACAGCTGGGAACCCTGAATTTGGATTAAGGAGGGAAGCATGCAAGGGTAATCCATGCAGTTGTGCAAATCCACTGTGCCAGGGTGGCGTAGTGGTCAGCACATCTGCCCAGTGAGAGGGAGACCGAGGTTCGAATCCTGGCCTTGGTACAAATTTTAATTCATCACTTCAATTTACATACATACATCATAGATGTTTGACACCTGAAAAGGTCTCTGGAAACATATAGCTTCATTTGAGAAATATTAATGTTCTAAACTAAATTTCTTTATGAAGAGATGGCATTATTCACAAACGGTATTCATACCAGAGATAGATGTGTTAACATCAAAATACACGGGGAAGTAAAGTTATACAAATTCAGTGATGACTTAATTACCTTTTATAATTTTGAAAACAGAGAATCAGCTCTCAGAAAAATAAGGAAAAGAAAAATACGAATGGCAGGGTTATGTAGAGGAGAATCCAACACAGCACACAATGCTGAATAAAAATACTAATGTAACTATGCAGAATGTTTTTGTGTGAAAGGCCGGTTGGCATTAAAGTGTCAATCACAGTAATACCCATTAACTGTGCTGTTATTTATTTACTTTCATCTACTCCCATTTCCCTCCCTTTTAATGAGGTTCTCTCTATCATTTTATATGTAACATTATCTCTTTTTGTTTTGAACACTACACCATATCTATCTATCTATATCCATACCCTACAAATCATCATGAAGTGCATGGCAGAAGGCATGTACTAATGTACCAGTTATTAAGGTTTCTCCCTGTTCCATTCATGCATGGAGAGCAGAAGGAAAAAAAACAGTCATTTGAATGTATCTGTGCATGCTGCAATTATTTTAATCCTATCCTCACGATACCTACATGAGCCATAGCAGGGACTTCCTCAGGATAGTTTACATCTACCTTCAAGAGTCTGCCAGTTAAGTTTCTTTGGCATCTCTGTGACTCCCATGGGTCAGACAAACCCGTGGCCATTTGTGCTGCCCTTCTCTGTGTACATTCAATATCCCCTATTAATCCTATTTGATAGGCATCCTACACACTTGAGCAATATTCTAGAATGGGTCACACGAGTGATTTGTAAGCAATTTCTTTTGTACAGTGATTGCATTTCTTCAGCATTCTACAAATATTACTTAAGTCTGTCACCTACTTTATCTGTGACTGACCCTATGTGATCAATCCATTTCAGATTCCTACAAAGTGTTACACCCTGGTATTGTTATGAGTTGATTGATTCCTACTGTGATTCATTGATATTATAGTCATAGGATACTATGTTATTCATTCTCACATTTCTGCACTTTAAAGCAAGTTATCAATCTTTCCTGCACTTTGAAATCTTATCGAGATCTGACTGAATATTTATGCGGCTTCTTTCAGACAGTACTTCCTTATAGATAACCGCACCATCTGCAAAAAGTCTGAGGTAAGATTCTACAACAAATCGATGTCAAAGAAACTGGATGGTAAATTTGTAGATCACTTCTACTACCCCCTTCTTGTAGGCAGGTGTTATCTGTGCTTTCTTCCAACTACTGGGCATGGTTTTTTGTTCACGGGATCTACGATAGATTACACTAAGAAAAGGGGGTAACTCAGCCACAGATTCAATACATAATCTGACAGGGATATCTTAGGCCGCTGGAGCTTTCTTCAATTTTAATGCTTTAATTTGTTTCTCAACACCACTGACACTAATGCCGATTTCAGTCATCTTTTCAGTGGTGAGAGGATTAAACTGGTGCAATTCTCTTTCAGCTTTTGCTTGCTACAATTGATTTCAGTTCCTTTTTCATTCGCTAGGGACTGGACACTAACTTTTGTGCCACTAGCAGCCTTTACATCCAAACAGAATTTCCTTCGGTTTTATGAAAGATCATTTATGGGGACTGGTCCAGGAATACCAGGGGAAACCTTGAAAAAATTGTCAGTTTTCTAAACAGTGTAACTCAAAGAGTAAGATTTGTAAGTTCATACAATGGTTACCATCTTTTAAGACATCTTTTGGGAACATTTTTATGTATGAACCACAGCTTTAGCTCTCACAGTTTTTTTAATTGTATTTTTTTGTTTCGAGTGAAATAAACCATGCTGATTATTTATCTACATCATAGGTACATGTTACTCAAAATACACACACAAAGTAGAAGGTTTTTTTTTCCCTGTAAATTCTTTACACTATTACCATTAAAGCAGACCAATGAAAAGATGGTGCTGTCATAAATTAAGGTACAAAAACATTTTTTTAGTATGATATCAAAAATTTTGGAAATGAATTCTGGGTTTTTCTTCAAAAAAGCATTTTACTTTCTAAGTTAAGTCACAAGAGTAGTCTACTTTTTAGTTAAGTATGTTTTAAGACAGTATACAAAATTTCAGCTCTGTATCTTTAATAGTTTTTAGTCCAAGTGTACCAAAACATAAAATAATTTAAGTTTCAAAAAAATTGAAGTTAAAGTTAAAACTTGCTTTTTCTATTAAACTGGCATGGCACTAATGCATCCCAGGTCCATATTCATCTTGTTTCCTGTGTTGTTCTTTCTCCCTTCTCTTTCTCACATTTCTTCTTATTCTTGCTTGGTGGCTTCCAACACTGATTTTTTTGCTTCAGAGTGTCTCCTTCAGTCAATGGCTATTAGAGCTCTATGCACATTTAGTACTCCCATCAGTTCCATAACATTAAGCCTTGACACTGCGCTATCATTGAAACATAGAACAGCCTCTAGCACACCTATCTTCAAAGTATATAGTCCTACTAGAACAGTTTTTGGTATCTGTTCCCATGTACAATTGTTGAAACTTTCATTTGGATTTTGAGTCCTACCATGTAAACATTTCTCTGATAATCTTGTGTCACTAAGATCCCTACATAAAGGTTTTATAACTCCCATTATAGCAAATGGCAAAGAATGTTTATGGTTGTAGGTCTCACCTTAAGTAACAGCTCTCTGGCAGCCACACCATGAATCACTGTCAAGTGGGCAGCGTGCATGACATGAGCTGTCATCTGTGGAGGATTTATGAATGAAGGTAGCCCATAGTGACTGTATCATTCCCTCAAGGTAATTTTTATTCTACGGCTTGTTCGTAATAATACTGTAACTTGTTTATTTCTTCATCTGTAAGCCAACCATGTCCACTAACGCACTTACCATCAGCTAATTTCTCTTCAAGTTCCTCAATCTTGTGTCTAAACTTCACTGGACATATCCACCACATCCCATTTTTCCAATTTTTGTGTCAGCGTAAGGTTTGGATTCACATACTTTTTGGTACTGTTTTGAGTCTACATCTCCTAGGAAAGATGTATAGATCACCATACTTCTTCACTGGCCTGTAAAATATCTTGACAACACTTGCAGATTCCATCCCTCCACTATAAGCATTAAAATTAATCAAGCATCTATTATTTTCAGTTCCACTAGTACAGCCGTGACAGTACTTGGTAATACATTCCACACCAATGATTCTACCATTGTACAAAGAGATAGCTGTCACTACACCATTTAGGAAACTATGGTCTCTTCGTTGCCAGAATGCATCCAGGACTGCAGACATACGTGCATTGTTATCATTCATGTCTACACTTTCCTGAACAGCATTTTTCATACTATCATTTACTACTTCTTCTAAAGTCTGTTGAATAATTTTATTGTACCTATCAAACCTTATAGCAGGAGGTAAGTCCATATGAGCACAGAAAATTTGTGCACTTCTGTACACTTTGCCTATACACCTCATAGCATATGCAAGTTTAATATTTGTGTTATACACTCTATGTTTAGCTACACCGCAAGTATAGCCACATTCGCTTATATCTCAAAACTTACAAAAATTCTGACTTTTGATGCACAACCTCTTCTAGCACATATTCCCTCATCTACCTTCGCACCACTATTACCACATTCCTTACACTGCATTGCTTTGTTTATGGGTTCAGATAGAGCAGAGAATTCAACAATAACACAACCTGAAACAATAGCTGGCGTCTCTATATTGTCGACATTAATACTGTCAAGCCCATGTCCAAATATTTCAGTTTGAGCTTCAAAGCACTTGGAGTAATTGAAGCTGATTCATGTGTTGTATCACATTGTATTTTCGTATTAGCAGAGTTAATCCATACGGTGAACCGACTTCCCTAAAATTTATGTTGTTTAACACCGAACTCCTTAATTCTTCCCATTGCTCTCAAGTGGAATAAGAAACTCACGCACGCAGTTACTGCACTGCAAACAAAATATTTGCGCCAAAACAGCAGTAAACAATGACTTAAATCTTTGCATAAACAAAAGATAAGCCACTGTAATACTTTCGCAGTTTAGCCAACTTAAGGACTAAAAAGTCATAAAAATGAAACAAGTAACAGCAAAACTTTATATTTAACAGAGCTGACTGTGTGCCATGGGGACATCGTGGTGCGTGCAGCCACTTTTAAATTCCTCTAATTTTGGTACTTTCTGTGGTCCATTTTCCTGGAAGTAAAGTACTTCTTGTTCAGAAAACTACTGAGAATTTCTTATGGCAAAAATTAAAAAATCGGTTTTTTGACAGTTATTCACCTACAAGTCCCCTTAACCATACTTTGCTACAGTTATCACTGAAGGCTTCACGCTTTGCTCTCTTGACCCTCTATCGAGGGTACTATGTTTCATTTTGCACCCATTATGTGGCAGTCTCTGTTTCTTTACTGTTACTGTATACATGTAGTGACCCTCTCATTATGAACTATTCTACTGGGTATGTATCTGTCTAGAGCACGGCCAATTATTCTTTTAAACTTGAGCCATAGTCCCTCTACAATAATACTAACTTCCCGACTGATCACCGATCACAGCAGCATCAAACATTCAATGATGCTTGTGCTTTCAAGAATACTTTGAATGTTATACTGGGACAGAATACAGATCCCTCCCCCCCCCCCCCCCCCCCCCCCCCATAATTGTATTTTATGGTATAACGTACCACAGTTTGCAAACAAATATTATTTCACCACTGCAGTATCAAACAGTACAAGGAATATAGTGGTCAAATAAAACAAAAAATAATCCAAATATACAGATAAACTGTTGTTACCATTTGAACAGAGGAAAAATTATTTGGTCAAATGTGTTGTTGTTGTTGTTGCTGCTGCTGCTGGTGTCTTCAGTCTAGAGATTGGTTTAATACAGCTCTCTATGCTACTCTATCCTTTTCACTCTTCTTCAACTCCGATTAACTACTGCAACCTACATCCTCCTGAATCTGCTTAGTGTATTCATCTCCTGGTCTCCCTGTACAATTTTTACCATCCAAGCTTTCCTCCAGGACTAAATTGGTGATACCTTGATGCCTCAGAATGTGTCCTACCAACCAATTCCTTCTTCTAGTCAAGTTGTGCAACAAATTCCTCTTCTCCCGAGTTCAATTCAGTACCTCCTCATTAGCTACGTGATCTATCCAGCTAATTTTCAGCATTCTTCTGTAGCAGATTTCGAAAGCTTCTATTCTCTTCTTGTCTAAATTATTTATCACCCGTGTTTCACTTCCATATGTGGCTACACTCCATACAAATACTTCCAGAAAAGACTTTCTGCCACTTAAATCTATACTCGATCTTAACAAACTTCTCTTCTTCAGAAACGCTTTCCTTGCCATTGACAGTCTACATTTTATATCTTCTCTACTTCAACCATGATCAGTTATTTTGACGCCCCAATACCAAAACACATCTACTACTTTACATGTCACATTTCCTAATCTAAATCCCTCACAACTGCCTGATTTAATTCAATTATATTCCATTATGTTGATGTCCATCTTATTTCCTCTCTTCAAGATGCTGTCCATCCCATTCAACTGCTCTTCCAAGTCCTTTGCTGTCTCTGACAGAATTACAATTTCATTGGCAAACTTCAAAGTTTTTACTTCCAAAGTTTTAATTCCAACTCCAAATTTTTCTCTCATTTCCTTAACTGCTTGCTCAATATACAGATACAATAACAGCGGGGATAGGCTACAACCCTGTCGAACTCCCTTCCCAACCACTGCTTCCCTTTCATGTCCCTCGACTATTATAACTGCCACCTGGTTTCTGTACAAATTGTAAACAGCCTTTCGCTCCCTGTATTTGACTCCTGCCACCTTCAGAACTTGAAAGAGAGTGTTCCCGTCAACATTGTCGAAAGCTTTCTCCAAGTCTACAAATTCTAGAAACGTAGGTTTGCCTTTCCTTAATCCATCTTCTAAGGTAAGTTGTAGTATCAGTATCGCCTCGCCTGTTCCAGCATTTTTACGAAAACCAAACTATCTTCCTTCAGGTCAGCTTCTACCAGTTTTTTTTCCATTCATCTGTAAATAATTCGTGTTAGTATTTTGCAGTTGTGATTTATTAAACTGATGGTTCAGCAGTTTTCACAGTTGTCAATGCCTGCTTTCTTTGGGACTGGAATTATTATATTCTTCTTGAAGTCCGAGGGTATTTCGCTTGTCTCATATCTCTTGTTCATCAGATTGTAGAGTTTTATCATGGCAGGCTCTCCCAAGGCTATCAGTAGTTCTAATGGAATGTTGTCTACCATGGTGCCTTATTTTGACTTAGGTCTTTCAGTGATCTGTCAAAGTCTTCTAGCAGTAGTATATCTCCCACTTCATCTTCATCTACGTCCTCTTCCATTTCCATAATATTGGCCTCAAGCATATCACCCTCGTATAGACCCTCTATACACTCCTTCCACCTTTCTGCTTTCCCATCTTTGCTTAGAACTGGTTTTCCATCTGAACTCTTGGTGTTCATACAGGTGATCTTCTTTTCTCCAAAGATCTTTCTAATTTTCCTGTAGGTACATTTCTCCTGTAACCATCCCTGCTTAGCCATTCCGCACTTCCTGTCCATCTCATTTTTGAATTTGATATTCCTTTTCACCTACTTCATTTATTGCATTTTCATATTTTCTCTTTTCATCAATTAAATTCAATACCTCTTCTGTTACCCAAGGATTTCTACCAGTCCTCATCTTTTTACCTATTTGATCATCCTCTGCTGCCTTCACTATTTCATCTCTCTAAGCTACCCATTCTTCTTCTACTGTGTTTCTTTCCCCCATTCCTGTCAATTGTTCCCTTATGCTCTCCCTGAAACTCTGTACAACCTCTGGTTTAGTCAGTTTATCCAGGTCCTCTCCCCTTAATTCCTACCTCTTTGCCATTTCTTCAGTCTTAATTTACAGTTCATAACCAATAAATTGTAGTCTCTTTGCCATTTCTTCAGTCTTAATTTACAGTTCATAACCAATAAATTGTAGTCTGAGTCCACATTTGCCCATCTGCCCCTGGAAATATCTTACAACTTGAAAACTGGTTCCTAAATCGCTGTCTTACCATTATATAATCCATCTGGAACCTTTCAGTGTCTCCAGGCCTCTTCTATATATACAACCTTCTTTCTTGATTCTTACACCAAATGTTAGCTATGATTAGGTTATGCACTCTGCAAAATTATACCAGGCAGCTTCCTCTTTCATTCCTTACCCCCCAGTTCATATTCAACTACTACTTATCCTTCTCTTCCTTTTCCTACTATCGAATTCCAGTCCCCCACTGACTATTAAATTTTCATTTCCTTTTGCTATCTGAATAATTTATTTTATCGCATCATGCATTTCTTCAATCTCTTCATCATCTGTGGAGCTTGTAACTACTGTGGTAGGCTCGGGCTTCATGTCTATCTGGGCTACAATAATGTGTTCACTATACTGTTCATACTAGCTTACCCGCATTCCTATTTTCTTATTCATTATTGAACCTTCTCCTGCATTATCCCTATTTAGTTTTGTGTTTATAACCCTGAATTCACCTGACCAGATGTCTTGTTCCTCCCACCACCGAACTTGACTAATTCTCACTATATCTAACTTTAACCTACTCATTTCCCTTTTTATATTTTCTTAACTACCTGACCAATTAAGGGATCCGACATTCCACACCCCAACCCATAGAATGCTAGTTTTCTTTCTCCAGATAATGACGTCCAGAGATACAAATGGGGGACTATTTTACTTCATATAAATATTTCACCCAGGAGGAAGCCATCATCATATAACCATAAAATAAAGCTGCATGCTCTTGGGAAAAATTACGGCTGTAGTTTCCCTTGTTTCAGTTGTTCACAGTACCAGCACAGCAAGGCCGTTTTGGTTAATGTTACAAGGCCAAATCAGTCAACCATCCAGACTGTTGCCCCTGTAACTACTGAAAAGCCTGCTGTCTCTTTTCAGGAACCACACATTTGTCTAGCGTCTCAACAGATACCCTTCCATAGTGGTTGTACCTACGTACCGCCTACCTGTGTCGCTGAGGCACCCAAGCCTCCTCACCAACGGTAAGGTTCATTTGGCCGTCAAATACAAACATAAAAGTAGGCCCTACTTAAACAAAACTCAGGCAATGGAGCAATAATATGTAACAAAGAATATTAAAGTTTTTTTAAGGCTTCATAATGAGGCAACTTATAATTTAGTGTCAAAGTAGGGAGCACAGATGTAATATTCAGTAAAAAATTATTAAATGCCATCAGACAATGGCTGCAAAGAAACTCAAACACATTATCTGTTAAGCAACTGTCAAAAAATTTATGGTCTTTGAACAGCAACCACAGCTACTGAAAGATTAATCTTATGAATGGATTTCCAGAGGTCAATAACCAAATCATTACACTCTGTGGAAATATTCAGTTGGATGAAAACATTAATGATACTTATACAGGATGATTTTGCTAGAAGGCAATGAACTGCAGGCAACAGTCCCTGGCGTTATAAGAAGCAAAAGAGGTTGTATGGACATATGGCCAGAAATGCTTACCAATTAAGAGTGGAGATAAAAGATATTTGACAATGTAGGTTTTAATGATTGAAATGGCACACCTAGCAAGTGAGAAAGTTTTGCGTGTACTGTGTTTGTAGCTCTACACTCAAGAGGGCAGTAACGTTGCCCAACACATCTGCGTGCTCCAAACTGGTACTAGTGGGAATCTACTTTATTGTTGTTGGCAGCTCATTATGTTGTGGACACGTACAGCGTAGTGTAACATTCAGAAATGTTGGCCCAGTGCACCAACCTGGAACAGGCCTACACGGCCTTAACATAGGAAAAGGCAAATGGTAATGAGCAGACAGCAGCACGACTGTACCAGGAAAAGTACCCCTGTTGATAATAACTGCACCATAAACTGTATACAATAGCATTTCATCATCTGTGTGAGGCAGGCGCATTTACAGGTATGGGTAACCGTGAAAGGAATGGATAACCATGAAAGGCAGATGTTCCCAGTACGCAGACAAGCCTTCGAGGAACGGATGTTTAGCATGAGCACTGTAGGATATAACCCCAGTATCAGCACTAGGCAGGCTTTCTGCCAGTGTAGACTAAGTAATCCTTGATATCTTTTAGTTGTAGAATCTCAAAACATGTTCTGAGCTCAAACAGAATGATGTATTTCCACACCAAGCAGCACATTTTCCGAAAACATCAACCATGCAAAACCCAACTCAAAATTTTCACACGACATATTGAAAGCTCCGGAAATGCAGATTTCCGAAAAGCATTCGACTCAGTACTACTCCTACATTCACTGTCCAATGTACGATCATATCGGTTATCGAAAGCAATTTGTGTCAGAATTAAGGACCTTTTTGGTAAAGATGATGCAGCAGATTATCTTGGACGGAGAGTCCTCATAAGATGCAGAAGCAACTTCATGTGTGACCCAGGGAAGTGTGTCGAGACCCTTGCCGTTCACGTTATGTTTCACTGAACTCTTGGACAAATAATCTCCGACTTTTTGCGGATGATGCTGTTATCTATAATGAAGTACTATCTGAAAGAAGCTGCATAAATATTCAGTCAGATCTTGATAAGATTTCAAAGTGGTGCAAAGACTAGCAGCTTGCTTTAAATGTTCAGAAATGTAAAACTGTGCACTTAACAAAATGAATAAACATGGTATCCTATGACTATAATATCAATGAGTCACAGCAGGAATCGGCCAACTCGTGCAAATATCTGGATGTAACACTTTGTAGGGATATGAAATGGAATGACCACGTAAACTCAGTCGTGGGTGAAGCAGGTGGTAGACTTTAGTATATTGGTAGAATGCTGAGGAAATGCAGTCAATCTACAAAGGAGATTGCTTACAAATCACTTGGGTGATCCATTCTAGAATACTGCTCAAGTGGGGGGAACTTGTACCAAATAGGACTCACAGTGGATATCTAACGTATCCCGAGAAGGGCAGCACAAATGGTCACAGGTTTGTTTGACCCATGGGAAGGAGTCATAGAGATGCTGAAGAAACTAAACTGGCAGAATCTTGAAGACAGACAAACTATCCCAAGAAAGTCTACTATCGAGTTTCAAGAAACAGATTTAAATGATGACTCTTGGAATACACTACAATCCCCTATGTATCATTCACAAAGGGATCGTGATGGTAAGAGTAGAATAATTACAGTACGCACAGAGGCATTTAATCCGTCATTCTTTCCATGCTCCATATGTTAAAGGAATGGGAGGAAACCCTAACAACTGGTACAGTGGGAAGATGCTCTGACATGCGCTTCACAGTGGTTTGCAGGGTATAGATGTATATGAACCTTCCATCTGTGAGCTAGGGAGAATCCCTACAGTGGTGGCAGTGAACCATCAGTAGCAATTCAGTCCGGGTGTGGGTTATTTGTAACTGCCTTGTGGGACCAGTCATCATTCCACAACACTTTACAGGTGAGGCGACCTGCACTTCCTGCTGGTCACCCTGTGTTTCCCGTTGGAAGGCTTGCACTGACAGTACGAAGGGTAATGTGGTTGCCACATGATGGAGCTACAGCTCACTTTTGCATTTTCATGCGGAGGATCTCAACATCTACCCTGGTCAGCTGATTACATAAGGTAGTCCAGTCACACGGTCCGCCTAGTCATAGGACCTTGAGCGTTTAGATATCTACCTCTGGGGACATCTGTAAGAAGTCATCTGTCCTGGATATGCAGGTACAGAAACAACGCATTCGTGCTGCCTGTGACACCGTTTTTACAGGATTGCACATTTGAACATGTCTTTTAGTCACTGCTGCACCATGTTTGTGCACACTTAGAGGGCCATGGGGATCACTTTGAGCACCTCGTCTGAGGGTGGTCACATCACAGCATGTCGTGCAATGCACTGTACTGTACGAGCACGATGAATTAGTAAATACCCTGTAACACAGACACCATGCATTTCCACCCCTGAGGTATTTTCTTTTTTCTCCTCCTCATCCTCTCAGCGATTGTTTTGTTTTAGTTTCTCCCCATTGAGCAAAATTGCCATTTATAAATGTAGTACAAGAATGGCATGTCTATAACTGGGGACTACATATTTATTAATAAAGATTTTTCAACACCAGTATAAGGAGAAGGAACAAATATGATGTTAAGCTGCAATTCCCAACTGATAGAATCTACTTCTGAAAAGGAAATTACTTCTGCATGTATTTTCTCCATTGCCATCAAGTTAAAGGCAGATGTACCAGTAAATCACATAATGAGAAAAAGAAAACAATACTAAGAATTTCCATAAAATAAGAGTAAATTTATGATCAGGATAGATTATAAATGTAGGTCTGGTTCTCGGACAATTCAGGACTGGTGTCATGTAGGGTACGTGAATGACTAACCTGATGAAATACACAATCACTTGGATCCTTCCAAAACTGTTTCAAAACACATTCACCGCATTATGGACAGAACTGCTGCAAACTGTCTGTATTTGACCACTCTAAATGCGTGCACTGCAGGTAGTTATGGTAATGCAGAAAACTGAACAGAACGTTTATTTTCAATAGTACCTCATTTCATTTACACACAGTGTCACCAGTGATAAATAATTTTTAAGTATTCTAGGTATTTTAAGCCATATAGCAAAGTGTCCGACTTACAAGCTAAATACTCCTCTTCAATATTTGAACATATTCTCATCTGGATGTATTTTGCAATGAAGACTTACACGATATTCTTACTGTAGCTAAAGTGAAAGTCTGGGTCAAACAAATACTTCCAAGAAGTATGAGAGTGAACTGGAACCAATCTTTTCATTTCCAGCTTCCATAACACCACACTAATGGCCTCGTATTGTTTGTGGGGATTTTGATGTAGATTTTCTGAAAGAGTCCAATAGAAAGACTAACCCTGAAGTTTTACTTAATTCTTTCAATTTGACATCAGTTATCGATTTTCCTACTTGGATGGATCAAGATAAATTTAATCAAATAAAAATTTTTCCTGTTAAGAATGGTCTGTCTAATCATGATGCACAGCTAGTTACAGTATATGACATAGCTCCATACAGTAATGCAGAACAGTCCTCCAAAATGATGCACTCAATTAGCAATTTAACTAAATTTTAGAGAAGCTCGAAACAGATACACTGGGACGAGGTGTACAGGGAACCTGACGTTAATTTAAAATTTAACCTATTTCATGATACCTCTGTGAGTATATTCGAAGACAGTTCTTAAACAGTGAAATATAATTGTAATCAACCATTTAAAAATCCATGGCTTTCTAAAGGGATAACAATATCTTGTAAGCAGAAAAGGGAAATGTATCTTATAGCTTGAGCGATCCAGAAACAGTCAAACATTATACAAACCACAGCACTGTATTAAGAGAAGTTATTATGAGGGTTGTACCAAAAGTAAGGATCCCAATGAGCTACAACCGCGAAGGAAGGTGCTAGGCTAAGTCTGATGACAGTACTATGCACAGTGGTTCCCCCACTATCGAGCCCACCCATCCACGATTCGCTATGCCGCTCAGTGTTGGCTTCACAGCTGTCAGAGATCACTGCTCCCACCATGTGCGAGGTTCGAGCAGTAATCCGGTTTCTCCACAAAAGGAAGTTACCGCCCTTGGAGATTCGTCGGCAACTGACTGAGGTTTATGGTGAAGAGTGCATGTCCATTCAGCAGATCCGTAAATGGCGCAGCACATTTGCTGAGGGTCGCACAGAAGTTCATGATGAAGAACGGAGTGGAAGACTGCTGGTTTCAGAAGCGATTGTCCAGAAGATCAACTGTGAGCTGCTCCAAGATTGGAGAGCCACTGTCCCTGAACTTGTTGAACATATTCTTGAAGCTCCCACAGCACAATTGAAAGAACTTTACAGAAACATTGGGTTATTGCAAGGTGTGTGCTCGCGACGTTCCCTGAATGCTGACTGACGGACACAAGGACTTGACTGTGCTCGCAAGTTTCTTCAACAATGAAGGGGGAGACAACAAGGAGAAGTTGTTGGACTTTTGTCACAGGAGATGAAACATAGGTGTTTCATTACACCCCCGAAACAAAACAACAATCTCGTCAGAGGCATCACTCCGGTTCACCACCACCAAAGAAATTCAGACGAACGCAGTCGGCACGAAAGGTTATGGCGACAGTGTTTTGGGATCGAGAGGGGATACTCCTCATAGATTTCACGCAACCTGGGACGATAATAAACTCAGACAGATATTGTGAAACACTGAGCAAACTCTGGTGAGCAATCCAGAATTGCCAGAGAGGACGACTGAAGGAGGGAGTAGTGCTTCTTCACAACAACACTCGACCCCACATCGCTCGTCAAACACAGGAGATTTTGAAGAAACTTGGGTGGACTGTTATGCCCCATCCCCCGTACAGCCCGGACTTAGCCCCCACCAATTATCACCTCTCCCCACAAGATAAAGTAACAGTTAGGTGGCAAACACTTCAAGACCGAAGACGAAGTCCGAGCAGAAGTCACACGCTACTTCAACAGTTTGGCGGGAGACTTCTTCAACTTAGGAATACAAAAGCTGGTGCACTGTCTTTAAAAGTGAATCAAAAAAAATGGAGACTATGTTGAAAAATAGACAAAAGTGTAATTTTTTCAACAATGTATAAATTAATAATAATAAACAATGTTTTCTATTTGTAAAAAATATGGGAAACTTACTTTTGGTACAACCCTCGTAAAGTGTCCAGAAGTATGTGTATTATGTCTGACATTAGCACCTCTGATAAAAAATTAAAATAATTTGGAATATTATTAAAAGAGAAACCGGGCAACCAAGAGCAGAGGAAGACCGTATTTCTATCAAACTCAATGAAAAGTTTGTTTTCAAAAAGTAAGAAATAGAAAAGGTTTTTAGCAATCATTTTTAAGTGCTATAGAGAAAATAGGACGCAGCTATTTATTAGAAAATGTAAGGCAGTACATGGAAGAGTGAATACCTATGCAATTTAGTAAAACTGAATTTCGACCCACCTCTGAAGTCGGCGTAGAACTTCTCGGCACTTTAGAAAACGAAACTTGGCAAAAGGAAAAAAACGCGTTTTGGAAAGATTTCTGGTGTGCGCAACATATTTTCATATTACGCTACGCTGCATATTTTCATATTACGAAAGTATAAACTCGAATTCTACCGAACACAGCATCTTAATTTCCGAAGCATTGAAATAGAGATTCCTATGCGCTTTTGTAAGTCAATCATGGCTCATGCCACGTGATCTCGCCAGTCAATGACAGCGGATATTCAGAGCATAGGAGACCTCATGTAGGCAGCCAATAACAATATCACTGTTAAGCAGAATGAACACACAAATAGGAAAAGTTAATAGTTTAAATTAACGTACATTGTGTAGCTACATGAAAAGCTCAGATTTTATGAGTAATACTGATCTAAGCTTTCACACATAATACTGGTCTTTTTTAGCATATGTTACACTTAAGGATACATCACACAAATGAGCCCGTAAAATTTTTAACAATGACATTAATGTCAGGGCTCAAAATTATTCCAATTGGTTGGTACTCAAAGTCTTAAGTTTTACATGAGAGGCAAATGCTCTGTGATTTAAGAAATTCATTGCACATTCTCACACTAACTAAATTTATCTCGTGTAAAAGGAAATTTCCTTTGAAAATAACGCTTTTCAAACAACCATTCGCAACATTTTCCCCAAGACCTCTTCCACATGTGTTCGTTTCAGCAGGCGCGTAGGCAGCTACAATGACATAGGAACCCCGAATGTTCGTACACATATAGCATTAAGAGTTTTTACACGACGTCATAAAAGAAACAGGACATCAGAGGATACTCCATAGGAAATTTGTAAACCATACTAAAATGCATAATTCAGCTTAATGGACACATTCTTATGTCCAGATTTACAATGAAGTAGGCCTCTAACTGATATGAGGCTTTTCAGTGCACTTTTTCAGGATGCAAATTTTCTTGGAGTACTGTATTGCCTCATATTTGGTTCTGTATTATGGCATAATGCAATACGTGCCAAAAGATGAAAATGTGCACTTTAAAATTCAGTGAACAGTTGAAATTAGCCAAAAGTGTGAAATGAAACGTTTCGTTTCTTATAAATTGACTGCATCTGCGGAAAAGATTAACTAAACCCACATTTATTTCATCGGTCCCTTGTTCCAAAACTTAAAAACACCCACACAGAGTAAAAACGAATAATGGAGACAACAGACGACACAGGACAAGACAGACTCAGACAGAGAACAGACAAAACGAATTAAAATCACACAGAGTGTGACAGTGGTTGGCCGACCATACAGACAAAAAAGGAAAAGCCAACCACCGAAAGAAAAACGCACTAAAACCTCAAGACTAAAATCGTTGGCCAAAGGCCAGAATCAATACAAAAGGACAAACACTTAGATTGAGTGATAAAAGCCCCCTGCCCTAATAAAATGCAGAACTAAGCCTGCCAAAGCATTGTCATCAGTTAAAAGGGCAGGGAGCGTATCAGGCAGCGCAAATTTCTGCCTGAGCACAGTTAAAAGTGGACAGGCCAACAAAATGTGGACCACTGTCAATGCTGACCCGCAGCGACATAGAGGGGGTCCTCACGGTGCAATAAGTGGCCGTGCGTCATCCATGTGTGCCCAATGCGCAGTTGGCAGAGTACGACAGACTCCTTGCGAGAGACTCGCAAGAAGGAGCGCCACGCAGTCGTCGTCTCCTTGATAGCACGGAGTTTATTGGGCGTGGTCAGATTGCACCTTTCAGCGTCCCAAAGAGCAAAACTTTGCGGCATAAGACAGCTTGCAAATCAGTCTCCGGGAAGCCAATGTCCAGAGATGGTTTACTGGTAGCCTCTTTCGCCAGGCGGTCTACATGTTCATTGCCGGGTACCCCAACATGGCCTGCGGTCCACACAAAGACCACAGAGTGGTCGCAACGGGCAAGAGCATGGATGGACTCCTGGACAGCCAGCACCAGATGAGAGCGAGGGAAACACTGGTTGATAGCTCGTAAACTACTCAGGGAGTCGCATCAGATAACGAAGGACTCACCTGAGCAAGAGCGGATATACTCTTGGGCACGAAAGATGGTGACCAGCTCAGCAGTGAAAACGCTGCAGCCAGCCAGCAAGGATCGTTGTTTGTAATGGTCCCCTAGAGTTAGAGCATAACCAACACGACCAGCAACCATCGAACCATCTTTTTGAAAGACGCCAGAGCCCTGATATGTGGCTAGGATGGAATAAAAGTGGCGGCGGAAGGCCTCCGGAGGGACTGAGCCCTTCGGGCCCTGTGCCAATACGAGCCGAAGGCAAGGGCGAGGCACACAGCACGGGTGTGTACGCAGAGGGGCCCGGAAAGGAGGGGGAAGAGGGAAAACCCCAAGCCCGGAGAGAAGCTCTCTGACGTGGACGGCGATCGTACAGCCCGACCGGGACCAACGTTCTGGGAGATGGACGACTGACTGCGGGAACAGGAGATGGTAATTAGGATGCCAGGTTGGTTGGTTGGTTGTTTCGGGGAAGGAGACTAGACAGCGAGGTCATCGGTTTCATCGGATTAGGAAAGGACGGGGAAGGAAGTCAGCCGCGCCCTTTGAAAGGAACCATCCTGGCATTTGCCTGGGGCGATTTAGGGAAATCACAGAAAACCTAAATCAGGATGGCCGGACGTGGGATTGAACAGTCGTCCTCCCGAATGCGAGTCCAGTGTTAGGATGCCAGGGCAAGCTACAAACATGCGCAGCATAAGCGGCCAGTAAATTTTGGCGCAGTAACTGCAGTGGAGGGACACCTGCCTCCGAAAGTATGCTGTCCACAGGGCTGGTCCGGAAAGCACCAGTGGCAAGGCGGATCCCGCTGTGAAGAATTGGGTTCAGCACCCGCAACGCAGATGGGGAGGCGGAACCATAAGCCAGGCTCCCATTATCCAGACGGGACTGGATTAATGCCTGGTAGAGCCGTAAGAGGGTAGAGCGGTCGGCGCCCCACCTGGTGTGGCTCAAGCATCGCAGAGCATTAAGATGCCGCCAACACATCTGCTTAAGCTGCCGAATATGTGTGAGCCAAGTCAACCGGGCATCAAAAATCACACCCAAAAAGTGATGTATCTCCACCTCAGCAAGAAGTTCGCCGGCAAGATAAAGCTGCAGCTCAGGGTGAACTGTTCGTCGCCGGCAGAAATGCATAACGCAGGTCTTGGTAGCCGAAAACTGGAAGCCATGCACGACAGCCCAAGACTGCGCCTTATGGATAGCGCCCTGCAGCTGACGTTCAGCTCCTGCAATGCCAATGGAGCTATGGTAGAGGCAGAAGTCGTCAGCATATAAGGACGCTGAGACAGACGTTCCCACTGCCACAGTGAGCCCGTTAATTGCAATTAAAAATAGGCAGACACTTAAAACAGATCCCTGTGGCAACCTGTTGTCCTGAACTCAGGAGGAGCTACGGGAGGCCGCGACTTGCACGCGTAAGGTTCGATGCAACAGAAAACTTCGGATGAAAATCGGCAGTGGACCCCGAAGACCCCAACCATGAAGCATAGAGAGGACGTGAGGGTGCCATGTCGTATCGTACACCTTACGCATGTCGAAAAAGACATCAATGAGGTGCTGACGGCAGGCAAAGGTCGTACGGATGGCTGACTCCAGGCTCACCAGATTGTCAGCGGCAGAGCGGGCTTTACGGATCCCACCCTGAGACGGAGCTAGAAGGCCCCGAGACTCGAGCGCCCAACTCAACCGCCGGCTCACCATGCGTTCGAGCAACTTGCACAGAACGTTGGTGAGGCTAATGGGGCGGTAGCTGTCCACCTCCAATGGGTTCTTGCCAGGTTTCAAAATGGGGATAACGATACTTTCCCGCCATTGCGGCGGAAACTTCCCCTCGACCCAAATACGGTTGTAAAGGTCGAGGAGACGTCGCTGACAGTCCACTGAGAGGTGTTTCAGCATCTGACAGTGGATGCGATCTGGCCCAGGAGCTGTATCAGGGCAAGCGGCTAGGGCACTGTGAAATTCCCACTCACTGAATGGAACATTGTAGGATTCAGGATGGTGGGTGCGAAATGAAAGGCTCCTACATTCCATCCGCTCTTTAACGGAGCGATGCTCTGCCATGCGGTTTGCAATTACGTCGGAGTCAGTACAAACTGCTCCATTCAGTGAGAGTGCAGGGATGCTGACAGGGGTACGACAGCCATAGAGGCGTCTAATCTTGGCCCAGACCTGCGATGGAAAGACATGGAGGCCAATGGTAGAGACATACCATTTCCAGCACTCCTGCTTGTGTTGGTGGGTAAGGCGGCGGGCCCGCGCATGCAGCCGTTTAGATGCAATGAGGTGTTCTATGGAGGGATGTTGCTTGTGATGCTGGAGTGCCCGCCGGCGATCTTTAATCGCCTCAGCAAACTCAGACAACCACCAAGGCACAGTTCGCCGCCGAGGGGACCCAGAAGAACGGGGAATGGCAGATTCTGCGGCAATAACGATGCCAGTGGTGACTGTGTGAACCACCGCATCAATGGCGTCATTAGGAAGAGGCTCAATAGCGGCAATGGAGGAGAACAAGTCCCAGTCAGCCTTATTCATAGCCCATCTGCAAGGGTGCCCAGAAGAGTGATGTTGTGGCAGTGACAGAAAGATCGGAAAGTGGTCACTGCCACACAGGTCGTCATGCACACTCCATTGGACAGACGATAAGAGGCTAGGGCTGCAGATCGAAAGGTCGATGGCGGAGTACGTGCCATGCGCCACACTTTTTTTTTTTTTTTTTTTTTTTTTTTTTTTTTTTTTTTTTTTTGTGGTTTTAGGGCGCAAAACTTCTATGGTCATTAGCGCCCAGCCCGTGACGTAGAAAACAGGAAAAAAACGAAATTTAAAATCAGCAGCAATGGGAACAAAGTCATAAAATTTGAGAAACTAAAGGCAGAAGGAATGCTTAAAAATCCACTATAGAAAGGGGTTGGTTGTCCCCCCAAAAAAAGGCTTCAAATGACTGACGTCATTTCACTGTCACTAATAAACTGTAGAACGCGGTCAGCTGAGCGCGTGTCATCTGCTAAAATCGACGATAGATCAGGCGATAGCTGTAGACGGGAGCGTAACGGATTAAAATAGGGGCATTCAATTAAAAGGTGTCTGACCGTCCACGGCTGAGAGCAGTGGGGACAGAGTGGGGGAGGATCACCGCTTAAAAGATGTCGATGACTAAAAAGACAGTGCCCTATCCGGAGTCTAGCTAAAATTACCTCCTCCCGACGACGCGATCGGGAGGAAGAGGTCCATGCGCAAGGAAGGGCTTTCACTTCCCGCAATTTATTATGGGGAAGTGTTGACCAATGCGCATGCCATAAATGAGCAACTTGGCGACATAAACCGCTCCGTAGATCGGTAAACGGAAGAGACTGAATAGCTGGCCGAGGAAGAGAGACTGCAGCCTTGGCCGCTATATCGGCCGCCTCATTTCCACAGATACCAGCGTGTCCTGGGAGCCAGAGGAACGCCACTGAGACGCCCCCCAGGTGGAGCAAGCGCAGACAGTCCTGAATCCGGTGGACCAGAGGGTGCACAGGGTAAAGAGCTTGGAGACTTAGGAGAGAGCTGAGAGAATCTGAGCAGATTATGTACTGTATCCGCTGATGGCGGCGGATGTAGTGGACAGCCTGGAGAATAGCGTAAAGCTCCGCAGTATAAACCGAACACTGGTCGGGAAGCCGAAAGTGATTTGGGGTGTCGCCAACAATATAGGCACTCCCTACACCTAACGATGTTTTCGAGCCATCGGTGTAAATAAATGTGGCTTCCGTCATTTGTGCACATAGAGCAGCAAATGCCCGACGGTAAACAAGTGTAGGGGTACCATCCTTGGGAAATTGACATAGGTCTCTGAGCAAGTCGATCCGGAGACGGAGCCAAGGCGGTGCTGTACCCCAAGTTGTCAAGAAGGTTTTAGGAAAGCGGAAGGAAAGAGAATGGAGCAGTTGACGGAAGCGGACTCCCGGGGGTAGTAGGGAGGAGGAGCGGCCTGCATACCCGACATCAAGGGAGGCGTCGAAAAGAAGGTCATGGGCTGGATTAGCAGGCATGGAAGACAAATGGCTAGCATAACGACTCAGAAGGACTGCCCGCCGATTGGATAGCGGAGGTTCAGCAGTCTCAGCATAAAGGCTTTCCACAGGGCTGGTGTAAAAAGCTCCAGACACTAAACGTAATCCACGGTGGTGGATAGAGTCGAGACGCCGAAGAATAGACGGCCGAGCAGAGGAGTAGACTATGCTTCCATAATCCAATTTCGAGCGCACTAAGGCGCGATAGAGGCGGAGAAGGACCACTCGGTCCGCTCCCCAAGAGGTACCATTCAGGACACGGAGGGTGTTAAGGGAACACAGACAGCGAGCCGAAAGATAGGAAACGTGGGAGGACCAGCACAGTTTTCTGTCAAACATAAGACCCAAGAATTTAGCGACGTCGGAAAACGGAAGGTTGACAGGACCTAGATGTAAGGAGGGCGGAAGAAACTCCTTACGTCGCCAAAAATTAACACAAACGGTCTTACTGGGTGAGAAACGGAAGCCGGTTTCGATGCTCCACGAGTGGAGGCGATCGAGACATCCTTGAAGACGTCTTTCAAGAAGGCTGGTCCGTTGAGAGCTGTAGTAGATCGCAAAATCGTCCACAAAGAGGGAGCCCGCGACATCAGGAAGGAGACAATCCATAATTGGATTAATGGCAATGGCAAACAGTACAACACTCAGCACGGAGCCCTGGGGTACCCCGTTTTCTTGGGAGAAAGTACGGGAGAGAGTAGTGTTCACCCGCACCCTAAATGTGCGCTCTGCCATAAATTCGCGAAGAAAAAGGGGCAGCCGGCCTCGAAAGCCCCAAGAGAACAGTGTGCGGAGGATGCCTGTCCTCCAACAGGTATCGTATGCTCTCTCCAGATCAAAAAATATTGCTACCGTTTGGCGTTTCCGGAGGAAATTGTTCATGATATAAGTGGAGAGAGCAACAAGATGGTCAACGGCAGAACGATGTTGTCGGAATCCGCATTGGGCTGGTGTTAAAAGACTGCGGGATTCCAGCCACCAAGCTAAACGGTAATTCACCATACGCTCCAAAACCTTACAGACACTACTCGTGAGAGAAATGGGGCGATAGCTAGAGGGGAGATGTTTGTCCTTTCCAGGTTTCGGAACGGGAATGACAATAGCTTCCCGCCATCGCCTGGGAAAGGTACTGTCGGTCCAAATTCGATTATAAAGGCGAAGGAGGTAGCGCAGGCCATGGGTTGATAAATGCAGCAACATTTGGACATGGATACCATCCGATCCTGGGGCGGAGGAGCGAGAAGAAGAGAGTGCATGTTGGAGTTCGCGCATGGAGAAAACAGTATTGTAGCTTTCGCGATTTTGAGAGGAGAAAGCAAGATGTCGCACTTCCGCTGCACGTTTCTTCGGGAGAAACGCTGGCGGGTAATTTGAAGAGCTCGAAATCTCAGCAAAGTGCTGACCCAATGAGTTAGAAATTGCGACGGGGTCCACTAAGGTATCATGCGCGACAGTGAGCCCAGAGACCGGGGAGAAACTAGGCGCGCCTGAGAACCGTCGAAGCCGACTCCAAACTTCCGAGGAGGGAGTGAAGGTGTTAAATGAGCTAATAAAGAATTGCCAGCTTGCCTTCTTGCTATCGCGGATGACGCGACGGCATCGCGCACGGAGCTGCTTATATCGGATACAGTTGGCCAAAGTTGGATGGTGACGGAAAATGCGAAGAGCACGTCGCCGCTCACGTATTGCGTCACGGCATGCCTCGTTCCACCAAGGAACTGGGGGGCGCCGGGGCAATTCGGAGGTGCGTGGTATTGAACGTTCCGCAGCTGTGAGAATAACGTCGGTAAAATGTGTGACCTCATCGTCGACGCTGGAAAAGCGACGGTCATCGAATGTCGCTAGAGACGAAAAAAGTGTCCAATCGGCTTGGGCAAACTTCCAGCGTCGCGAGCGCATATATGGCAGTTGAGGCTGCAGTCGAAGGACACATGGAAAGTGGTCACTCGAGTGTGTATCATCAAGGGCGAACCATTCGAAGCGCCGGGCTAGCGGAACAGTACCGACCGCAAGGTCCAAATGAGATAATTTTGCCGTGGAGGCAGACAAAAATGTGGGGACCCCAGTGTTGAGGCAGACTAGATCCGCTTGGTGGAAGACGTCTAGCAATAGTGAGCCACGTGGACAAGGATGTGGAGATCCCCAAAGCGGGTGGTGGGCATTGAAGTCCCCAACCAGCAAATAGGGGGGTGGAAGCTGATCAAGAAGATGAAGGAGATCAGCTCGTGCCAGTGGTGTAGACGATGGAATGTATACCGTACATAGAGAGAACGTGTATCCAGAAAGGGAAAGACGGACGGCGACAGCTTGGAAGGAACTGTTTAAGGGGATTGGGTGATAATGGAGAGTATCATGGAGCAGAATCATGAGTCCTCCATGGGCTGGAGTGCCTTCAACAGAGGGGAGGTCATATCGGACGGACTGAAAATGAGGGAGAACAAAGCGGTCATGGGGACGCAGCTTTGTTTCCTGAAGACAGAAGATGACCGGCGAGTAGGATCGTAAGAGGATCGACAATTCATCCCGATTGGCGCGAATGCCGCGGATATTCCAGTGGATAATGGACATAGGGTGAACAGAAAATGGAGAAACGTGACCAAGGGTGCTGTCAACTCAACGACTGCTCAGAGCTTGCGACCGACAGCATGGAATGGCATTCAGTCGAAGGCAGAAGATCCTGATCCATAGGTTGGTCAGGAGCAGCTCCTGCCACCAACGATCGGCCAGTTGACCGGCCACCAGCAGTGCGCCTCGGCGACACGGAAGATGGCCGAGGGCGATTTCCGCCAGGTGGTGCTGTAGTTGGGACACGCCTTGGCGGAGAAGGAGAGGAACTGTGTTTCTTCGTAGCCTTCTTGGAGGTATGATGTTTAGATGAAGGAGGAACCGATGGTTGTGAAGTTGCAGTACGTAAAAACTCTTCACGAGAATGCTCTTTTTTCGAAGACTTGGCGTCTGACTTTTGGGCTCGAGATTTAGCAGAACCCGACGAAGGGTGAGCCATAGAGTGGGCAGGCGAAAGTGGTGAGGTTGAACGGGCGATCTTTGCGCTGGCCGATCTGACGACCGTGGTACTAAATGTGAGGTCGCAAGTCTGCGTGGCCGCCTCCTTTGTTGGCCGAGGAGAAGCAAGGACAGTGCTGTATTTTCCTTTCTGAGGCACGGTGGGCTGTCGACTGGCGAGTAACTTTCGAGCAGCAAAGGTCGACACCTTTTCCTTCACTCTTATTTCCTGGATGAGCTTTTCATCCTTAAAAACGGGGCAATCTCGAGAGGAAGCAGCGTGGTCACCCATACAGTTGATGCAGTGAGGGGATGGAGGTGGACAAGCACCCTCATGGGCATCCTTGCCACACGTAACACATTTGGCCGGATTGGAACAGGACTGGCTGGTGTGATTGAACCGCTGACATCGATAGCAACGCGTAGGGTTTGGGACATAAGGGCGAACGGAAATTATCTCATAGCCTGCTATGATTTTTGATGGGAGTTGAACTTTGTCAAATGTCAAGAAGACAGTGCGGGTGGGAATGATGTTCGAGTCAACCCTTTTCATAACCCGATGAACAGCGGTGACGCCCTGGTCAGACAGGTAGTGCTGAATTTCTTCGTCAGACAATCCATCGAGGGAGCGTGTATAAACGACTCCACGCGAGGAATTTAAGGTACGGTGCGGTTCCACCCGGACAGGGAAGGTGTGGAGCAGAGAAGTACGCAGCAATTTTTGAGCCTGGAGGGCACTGTGTGTTTCTAACAACAGGGTACCATTCCGTAATCTGGAACAAGACTTTCCAGGACCCGCAATTGCGTCGACACCTTTCTGAATAATGAAAGGGTTTACCGTGGAAAAGTCGTGACCTTCGTCAGACCGAGAAACAACAAGGAACTGTGGCAACGATGGAAGAACCGTCTGTGGCTGAGACTCAGTGAACTTACGTTTGTGAGCAGACATAGTGGAAGGTGAGGAAACCATTGCGGAAGAATCCCCCATGATTACCGGCGTCTCCGATGGCGCGCTCCTCCCTTGTGGGGGCCCTCACCGAGGGCACACCCGCCTTAGGTGATTGTTCACACCTCAGGTCACACCTCCCGACAAACGGACGGAGGGACCAATCGGCACTTTCGGAAGGTATCAGCTCGGGTAATCACCCCTCCCTGGGCCTGGCCTTTACCAGGGGGTACGTACATGTCCTACCTGTCTACCCGGGGCGGGGAATTACGTGTTACCCCGTCACCGGCTACGCATGGAAGTGCGTGGGTCGGACTTCAGACACGCACAGGGAGGAAGAAAGAGAAAGGGAAAGGAAAGAAGAGGGGGTCTCAAACGCCGCAGCGGAGAAAAGGGTAAAGAGAAGAGGTAAGGAAAGGAGAAGGACAAAGGAAGGAAGACGACATACAAGCAAGGAAGAAGAAGAATGCGGTACATTTACAAGCGTCCGTCTCCGGACGTAGGCGCAAACCATACTCCCAGAGGGGGAGAAAGTGAAGGAAAGAGCCAGAGGTGAGGGGGGGGGGGGGGGGGGGGTGAAGACAGGGGATGGGGAAGGATGCGGAAAGGGAAGGTATGCAGCCCGGAAAGGAAGGAAGGCCACATTAGCTCGGGGCCCCGTGCTCGCTACGCACGTATCCACAAAAGAGTTGTGGATCCCCTGGGGGGATGCGCCACACTGAAATGTGTGAAGACACCATTGTTTAAAAGGGAGAGGTCGAGCTGTGCCAATACATTCTCAATGGTGGCACCTCGACCTGTCACCACTGACCCATCCCACAGAGGGTTATGGGCATTGAAGTCGCCCAGTAACAATAAAGGTGGTGGCAATTGGGCTATCAGCACAGCCAGGACATGCTGTGGGACATCACCATCCAGTGGAAGATACAGACTGCAGACAGTAACAGCCTGTGACGTCCACACCCGAACAGAGATAGCCTCTAAAGGTGTTTGTAGAGGGACAGACTCGCTGTGAAGACAGTGAAGGACATAGATGCAGACGCCACCAGACACCCTTTCATAAGCTGCCCGGTTCATACAATAATCCCGATAGCCACGGAGGGCGGGGGTTCACATCGCTGGAAACCAAGTTTCCTGAAGAGCAATGCAGAAGAAAGGGTGAAGGCTGGTAAGTTGTCGGAGCTCAGCTAGATCATGGAAGAAACCGCTGCAGTTCCACTGGAGGATGCTATTGTCCATGGCTCAGAAAGGCGTGAAGGGACGGGGAAGGCAGTTTACGCCGTTTGTTCACTCGCTGAAACCGATTCAGTACCCGCGCGAGTGACATCCATGGCGTCTGAGGGACCGGCGAGATCCAGGTCTTCAGCAGACGCCAGAATCTCGACCTTGTCCTCAGACGCTGAGCTTGTAGGAAGCGGTGGGATGGGTGCCACCGCAATGTCGGGATTCTTGGGAACCTTTTTCTTTTTCAGCTTCTCTCACTGTGCCTTCAGTGGTTCAGGCTAGGAGAGCATCACTGGGTCACTAGAGCCTCACTGGATCAGTTTCAGGGACGGACGACGACCGTGAGGCCCTAAGACCAGCGACTGGTGGTTCTTTGAGCCACTTGCGGGTGTCCGCTTTTAAACCAGTCGGAACTTGCGAAGGGAAGTCCCCAAGGGACCCCTTCCTGGCGAGAGGAGACGAAGAAGTCTTACGCTTCTCCGGCTGGGAAGGGGGAACTGATGTCTCCTATGGTTGGGGGGGGGGGGGGGGGCGGGGTGTTGCTCCTGAAATAGATGGAGCAGGAGCAACAGGGAGTGAAGTGCCCCCCCACCATCAAGGGGGCAGGTGCAGTCCTTCGACTCTGAGAGCTGACTGGAAGTATTGGAGCTGATGGAAGTGTAGCAGGAGTGACAGTGGCGGCATAAGAAGACATCAAGCGCACCGGAGGAAGCCGATCAAATTTCCGTTTAGCCTCAGTGTACGTCAGTCGGTCCAGGGTCTTGTATTCCATTATTTTCCTTTCCTTTTGCAGAATCGGACAGTCCGGCGAGCAAGGGGGATGGTGCCCTCCGCAGTTGACGCAGATGGGTGGCGGGACACATGGAGTATCAGGATGGGATGGACGACCACAATCGCGTCACATGAGGCTGGAAGCATAGCAGGAAGACATATGGCCGAACTTCCAACACTTGAAGCACCGCATCGGGGGAGGGATATATGGCTTTACATCACACCTGTAGACCATCACCTTGACCTTCTCAGGTAATGTGTCACCCCCGAAGGCCAAGGTGAAGGCACCGGTGGCGACTTGGTGATCCCTCGGACCCCGGTGGACGCGCCGGACGAAATAGACACCTCGTCGCTCTAAGTCGGCGTGCAGATTGTCATCGGACTGTAAAAGGAGATCACTGTGGAAAATAATGCCCTGGACCATATTTAAACTTTTATGGGGCGTGATAGTAACGGAAACATTCCCCAGCTTATTACAAGGGAGCAAGGCCCGTGACTGGGCAGAGGATGCCGTTTTTATCAATACCGAACCGGACCGCATTTTGGACAAGCCCTCCACCTCCCCAAACTTGTCCCCTAAATGCTCTACAAAGAACTGAGGCTTCACAAATATGAAGGAGTCCCCATCAGCTCTGGTACAGACGAGATACCGGGGCGAATATGTTTCACTGTCATTCATAGACTTTCGTTCCTCCCATGGTGTGGCCAGGGAGGGAACAACTTGGGGTCATACACATTAGCTTTAAAATGAGCCCTCGAATGCTTAGAGACTGCTGGTGGCTGGCCACCAGCAAGAGATGATGTGCCACGCTTCATTCTGTGTCATCCACCCTGATGCCACCTACTCCGACCAAGGGCCCTCTCCATGGGCGCCACCCACCCACAGCAAAGGCCACCTGGCAGGATGGCCATTGCCAGGAGTCCTGACGCCCCAGGGAGATGGGCATCTACTCCTTGGCATACGTGGGGAGTTAACGGCACAGGCATCAGTAGAGTGATCCCTGTGTTGTCCGGGGGCTACAACCAACAGGGTACATGGTGGCCCCGCCACAACGGACCGGCTACCGTGCTGGATTTTAGGTCGCCGTCAGTGCAGAAATTGGCACTGCACATTGCATGGCGGAAAGTGCACGCAGGAAAGTATCCATGCCCAAGAGATGGAGAGCAGGCAGGACTGCAATGCAACGACGAATAAGCTGGCGAAAGTTCTCAACGCGAGATGGACACAATGCACCAAGTTAAGGCGCCCTTCCCCAATCGGCTCGCTCTTCGGAAAAATTTTGAGATATGGAGGTCAAACCCGACAGGGGACCATCACATAAGGCCGAAACGTTTGAGATTCCTTTTAGTCACCTCTGACGACAGGCAGGAATACCGTGGGCCTATTCTAACCCCCGAACCCGCAGGGGGGTCACTTGATAGCTGCCAGCCACAGAAATCCGTTTTACTTTCATTTGACATGTGTACTGTAAATGAATAGAAAGCAGCAAAATCATCAAACGTAAACACGGGTCACTATCCCCCTCCCCATTACAACCCAGACTTCTCTGCGCGTGTGCCCATCCGGCAGCTTAAACGTGCCAGAAATTTTTTTCTGGATGGCACGACTGCTTCTTGCTACTGCTGTAGCCACACTTCAAATAGCCAGAAGCAGAAGGTTCTGTTCACATGCAACTCAACTGCGCATACGCGCAGGAGCCAGCTGGCAATTGCTCAAAACGAATTTAATGTAAACAGTTATGATGTCACACTCATCGGAAGTTGTTTGTTATTATGAAATAATCTATTGTCTTCGTTCTACAGCCTTTGGAACACTTTGCTTTAGGCAGGCACTTGGGTGTACACTGTGTGTTGTTATAAATGGTCCATTGAAACTTATATTTTATTTTGGTTTTATTCTGTCGTTTACGTTTTATTGCTGCAGCATTATTGTGCAGTAGTGGGATACAGTAAAATTCTTTGTTGGGCTATAAGTTCTTACCAGTCAAAATTACAAAATTTAACTGAAGACTCAAACAATGAAAATTTTCCAGAATTCTAATAAATTCTCCGGTTTTCTCCTGTATAAAAAATTCCCCAGTTTTTCTCGGACTTCCCGGTTGTCCCGGAGCGTATACACCCTGCAGGAAAATAATAAATTCACTATTAAAGTAAACGCTCACATGGAATTGATGACATTTCCAACAGAGTACTAAAAACTTGTTCCCAACTGATATGTAGGATTCTCGATTCTCACCCACATATGTCGTAGCATTTTTCCAAATAGACTGAAATATGCTATTGTTAAACCATTGCACAAAAATGGGATTAGGTCTGATGGTAACAACTACCGCCCAATATCAGTTCCGACACTTGTATCCAAATTTCTTGAAAAAGTGATGTATTCAGGAGTAGCATCACGTATTTGTAAAAATGAAGTACTAACAAAACGCCAATTTGGTTTTCAGGAAGGCTTTTCAACAGAAAATGCTATATATGCTTTCACTGATCGAATATTACATGCATTGAATAATTCAACATCATCCATTGGGATATTTTGTGATCTCTCAAAGGCTTTTGACTGTGAGAATCATGGAATTCTTTTAGATAAGCTTAAGTATTGTGGTATGAGTGGGACAGTGTGCAAATAGTTTAGTTCATATTTAACTGGAAGAATGGAGAAGGCTGAAATTAACAGTACAGACAATCTGCAAAAGTCCTTTAACTGGAGAGGTATCAAGAACGGTGTCCCATAGGGCTAAGTTTTGGGTTCCTTACTGTTCTTAATATACATCAATGACTTGCCACTCTATATTCATGAAGATAGAAAGCTAATTCTTTTTGCTAATGATACAAGAATAGTAATCACACCCGACAAACAAGAATCAGCTGAGGAAACTGTAAATTAAGTCTTTCAGAAAATTATTAAGTGGTTCTCTGCAAATGGACTCTCACTAAATTTTGAGAAAATGCAGTATATACAATTCTGTAAACTAAATGGCATAACACCCTTGATAAATATGGACTTTGAACAGAAGTGTATTTCTAAGGAAGAATATTCCAAATTTTTGGGTGTGAGCATTGTTGAGATATTGAACTGAAACAAACAAAATGATGATCTTCTGAAATGGTTAGGTTCAGTTATGTATGCCTTAAGGGTTATTGCAAATTTTGGTGCTAAACATATCTTTAAATTAGCCTACTATGTCATTTTCATTCACTGCTTTCATATGGCTTCATATTTTGGGGTATTTCATCACGAAGAGAAAAAGCATTCATTGCACAAAAGCATGCAATCAGAATAATAGCTGGAGTACACGCAAGATTACCTTGCAGACATTTATTTAAGGAACTAGGAATATTCACTGTAGCTTCGCAATACATGTACTCACTTATGAGTATTTGTTATTAACAACACATCTCAGTTCAAAAATAACAGCGAAGTGCATAGCGACAACACTAGAAGAAAGGACGATCTTCACTAGTCTGAGTTAAATCTTTGGCACAGAAGGGGGTGAATTACGTTGCCACAAAAATCTTTGGTTATTTGCCAAATAGCTTTTAAAGTCTGACAAATAGCCAACCAACTTTTAAAAATAAAAGTAAAAGAATTTCAGAATGACAACTCCTATTCAGTAGCTGAATTTTTAGATATTGTTAAACTGACACATTCCACGTCATTAGGAAATTTTGTACTCATGATCTTTTGAGTAATGCTATTACTTCTTCATTATTCTTCAATGATGATTTATTCATGAACAGTGTACTGAGTTGTAGTTAATGTTCACCTAACTTCTTGAATCAAAATAAGATGACTGGCTGGCAGGGTTAAGCTAAATACATACATCAAGAGCCAAAGACTAGCAAGTTTAGGAACAAGAAATAAAATGTCAGAACAAAGAAAAATAATTTTATCATTCATGCCTCATACACACAACCACCACTTGACAAAACCCACACACAAGATATTTTCAAACACCACTTGAATTGAAACATTGTTCATTAGCATCCAAATTAACTTCGCAGTAATCAAAATACAAAACAGCAAAATAAATACAACACCAGAAGTGCTACAAAAGAGAAGTTGCACAAAGACTGTAAAATCATAATTGTAAAGACCTCCGTATACAGTCAGGGTGGTTTTTTAAAGCAAGTTTCATAACCAACTCTAAAACTTTATGTTGAAGGTAAGAAACTTTATGTTGAAAGTGTGACAATAAACCTAAATTTAGCAGCACTTTATGTGGTCCCCAAAAATATGGGATGTCCCCAGTGTAATTATTGACCACTCTCTGAAGCAAACTCTATGGTCTTTTCCAAAACGTGGCATAGAGATCTGCAGGCAAAGGAATTTTTATGTCATGGAACACTGTTCAATCTGAAGGTGAATTAAAAGCATTCCATCTGCATAAAACTTCACCACAGCTGCAGCTGGTTATCTGGCTTCACTGACGGAACTGCATCTGGTCACTTATCTTCATAGTTATACATTTGTCTCAATTGTCAGGAGGGATACTGCCCATTTTGCCTGCTGTCTCTAATGGCTCACTGCTCCAAATTCCTACTCTCTCTCTCTCTCTCTCTCTCTCTCTCTCTCTAGACAATGTTGGCAAAGACCTAAGTCCAGGGTGTTGTCAAATCCTTTATCTGAAGGATATAGGAATTGCATAGCCCGTAGTGCACTCAGAATAAAATGCCAAGGAACTGTAATTATACTATAGCTCCCATTCATTTTAAAGATCACATTTATCTAAGTGTCAAAGATGATTTACTCAATTGGTTATCATATTCTGAGGTATGAAACATGGTGCAGAGCAGACTATCCAAGGTTTTACTCCCCTTTGATACATCAATGTAGATTGGTGTATTACCTTAGTGCTGGCATAAAATGTGTGGGATTTTTAATTAAAAAATGTAATATGTTGCATCCTTTATCTAACAATGTATCATTTTAGCATCCATCAGACAGTTCCTTTCTGAATAAGACCTGGACTGTTGAGCCCACAGGAATTTCCAAAATGTCATACTTTGTGAATAATGGCAATGGCTTTACAACTTGTGAACAGCTAGTATATTTTATTAGCAAATATGAGCGAACAATCAAATTAAAACCAGAGAAGTCAGTAGAGGCAAGAGGAGAAATGCTTGTTGCACAATGGGGAGCTAACACCTGAAGGTTCCTGGCAACTCATCACTATCATTACTGAATCAAAGGGTAAGATTTGTCCGATATAGTCATCTATAGACAATCTAAGTTACTCACTGACAGAAAACTTCAATGATTTTTCAGATCTGTGGGCCTTCCTAAGACATTTTTAATATTTTTGAAGGTGAACGGTGACTTGTGAGTATCCACAAAAAGGTTCAAATTCTGACCCCATTAAGAACCTGCATAATAAAATCTTTTAGTCAAACTATGGACATTCCAGGATGGAACTGACAACATTGTGAAAAAGGTAAGACTGCTACTCACCATACTGTGAAGATGCTGACTCGCAGACGGGCACATCAAAAAGACTGTCAAACACGTAAGATTTTAACCAAACAGGCCTTCATCGGAATTTGACAACAGACACACAGCCACATGCATGACCACAGTCTCTGGCTGCCAAGGCCACACTAGCCTCAGCAACCAGAGACTGTGGACACCTGTACATATACTACTTCCACCTTTCTGCTTTCCCTTCTTTGCTTAGGACTGATTTTCCATCTGAGCTCTTGAGATCCATACAGATGGTTTTCTTTTCCCTGTAGGCGGTATCTATCCTACAACGAGTGATATATGCTTCTACAGCCTTACATTTGTCCTCTAGCCATTCCTGCTTAGCCATTTTGCACTTTCTGTCAATCTCATTTTTTAGACGTTTGTATTTCCTTCTACCTACCTCATTTACTACATTTTTATATTTTCTCCTTTCATCGATTAAATTCCAAATCTCTTAGTGTTACCCAAGGATTCCTATTAGCCCTCATCTTTTGACTTACTTGATCCTCTGGTGCCTTCACTATTTCATCTCTCAAAGCTACCCATTCTTCATCCACTATATTCCTTTTACCTTTTCTTGTCAATCATTCCCTAATGCTCCCTCTGAAACTCTCTACTACCTCTGATTCTTTGAGCTTATCCAGGTTCCATTACCTTAAATTCCCACTTTTTTGCAGTTTCTTCAGTTTTAATCTACAATTCGTAACCAATAAATTGCGGTCAGAGTCGACCCTGGAAATGTCTTACAACTGAGAAGCAAAATAGAATACAGCAGGCCAATCAACAGAGAGTGTGAACTGACCACCAAATTGTGAGTATTACAGTGTAGAAGGTGGTAGCAGAGATGCTTAGGCTGCTCCCCTGAGGAACACTATTCTCCTGTTCAAACATGACTGACAAGGCAACTTCGTATCTGAAGTAGTGATCCAACAGAGGACCATATACATATGTAGACACGCACTCAGAGTACCACTGATGGGGTATTTGGAGAGAAGAATATTATGCACAAACTGGTGTGATAGACCTTTCTAAGATCAAAATACATGTCTATTAGGTGACGTTTGAGCAGGGAATTTTCTTTGTAGCTATCTTTGGAACGATCAGAGCATCTATTGTGGAGCGATATCTCCACAAAACCCACACTAGAAGTGACTAACAAGGTGCTTGAATAGAGCAACCCTAAGGAGATAGCGGTAGCCCATTTCTTTCAAGTTCTTTCATCTACAGTGATTGAGGACAACAGAGGTATAAGTGTTTGGGCATGTATTGTCCTCCTCTAGTTTCAGAAGGGGTATCTGTACCATATCAAATTAGGTTGAAAAGGTTGAAGAGATCTTTAGCTAGCTCCGTGAAGTGGAACAACACTGCCTCAAGGATTGTGTCTTAACCTGGTGGTGTCTCTTGAGACACAGCAAATACTGGATACAACTTCCAACATTTAGAATGAGCAGCTGTAAAGTTTTTCACTTTTGGAACTGAAGCATCAATTGCCCCTCTGATAGATGGTTCTCTGGTGACGAAAGAATGACACTTGCCTTCTGAAATGAACACTTTGGTTATCTGAGCTGTCTCTCTTCAGTTGATCTGATAATGGCCACTAATTATACAAGTAACAGAGACCTCCAATGTCACTCATAAATCCTCTTAATTGTCTCCATCATGAATTTCACGGAAAAATTTGTGGAGCTCAGGAACTCTTCTTGCTCTCAATTTAGTTATATATTGTCATGACTACCTGAAAGATCCCTGTGTGTGTGTGTGTGTGTGTGTGTGTGTGTTCCTGATTGCGAAGTGGCAATGCTCAATCCACTACGGAAACAGGCACGCTTCATAGACGGTCTGAAGAATTCTGAATGGATGCGTTGGTGGTTGTAATGTGATCCACTAAAGCCCAAATGCTGTTATGAAATTGAAAAACAGCCACTGGCTGTACAATGTAGTGTACCTATGGGAACACTAATGTCTGTCTCATCTCAGTGAGTCTAGTAAATATTTAAAGATCAATATTTTAATGTGTTTACATTAGTTATGCTTCAGTATATTCATACTCTCTTGTTTCTTTTATGTTCTGTGAAGAGTTTATGACACCGTACAATGTAGTATCCTCTTTCTCTATTGAGGCAGGGTTTTGCAGTTCTAGTAACTGCAATGTATTAGCTGTTGGCCAGTGATCCTGAGAAGATGGAATACATACTGTCAAGAGCCTTGTCGACACACACACACACACACACACACACACACACACACAGGGTGGTCCATCTGATGTTCCGGATGAGATTATCTTGAAAACTATACATCAGGTAAAAATAGTGGGTACGATAAGTTCGTAAGCTCAAAGGGGGACATCAAATGATACTTCACTTGATCTCCAGCTCCCGCCCCCCTTGGAGGGGGGGGGGACAACTTTTAAATCTTAAATGGAAGCATCCATTTTTTATTGCAGATTTGGGTACCGTAAATTTAAATTGTTCTTCACATTTTTAGCATAATGGGGAGCTGTTCCGTCCTGTTGTAATCACATTTGTTGCCTACTTTTTAAATCAACATCTTCCATTAGCTCCAACAAATCATCGCAGAGTAGTTGTCAATAAGATTCCCCAGTAACATTTCGGTCAAAAAAATACGGTCCTATCAAGTAACCGTATAAAATTCCACACCAGACCATTAATGACCATTTGTGTCGATTGTCAATGGGTCTGTGCCAGTGTGGATTGACAGGGGACCAATAATGACAATCATTATGATTTAATTCGCCATTGTTTTTGAATGTGGCTTCATTGGTGAATATAACGTATCTAAAAAAAATCATTGTCACCTGTTATCATTTCCAAGGCGCACTGGCAGAAATGCATGCGTATTTGCACACCTTTCAGCGTTAATGCCTGTGTCAGTGTGATATGATACACATAATATTTATGTGCCTTCAAAATCCTCAAAACAGTTGATTGCGGTATTCCAGTTTGTGTCTGGATCACACGACTACTAATTTCGGGATCCAGTTGAACACATGCGAGAACGGAAAGGGTATGAGCGTCATTTTCACTATATTCGCGATGATGAGGTGGACGGTACGTGTATCCATTTCGAGCTTGTTGAGTGTAATTTCAAATAATGTTTTCGCTTGGATGTTGTCTGTTTGGGAAACGATCTGCATACAACTGCGCAGCTGCAGCTTAATTGTTATGGCATTCACCTAAAATTAAAATCATATCAACAATCTCTGTAGGAGGATAGTGAGCCATGTTTTGCTAAAGAATAATTTACTTTTGTCAGTTGATGTTTACGGTTCACAATCTGAAAGTAAAGTGACGTCTGATCGCATTGCACCAACATTTATACTGCGCCATAGCTCACAGTTTGGCCATGGTAGCGCCACAGTCGTGTGAGTGATGCAAGTGTGAAGATTTCCCTAACGAGATTTTAATACCATTCCACCTCCTTGCATCAAAAACTGTGGCAGGTAGGATACATTTTCTAAAAAAGAAAAAGCTTAATTTAGCGTAATGAAAGAATTGGTGCACATTTTGTACTGATTTGATGTGTCCTCCTTGGATCATTCTAAATAAATCGGAGTACTTCCCCAATTTTAATTTTTCTCGATTTCAGCGACATCTGTCAATGGTTTAAAAAAATGTTTCACACAAAACTTGATTACTTTTTATGGAGAATCTGAATCTGCAGTAAAAAATAGATGTTTCCATTTAAAAGTTGCCCCTGCCCCAGCCAAGGGCGCGGAGGCTGGGGGTCATGTGTAGTATCATTTAAAGGGAGCCGAAACGATCCATCTCCTCCATTTTAATTTTAGCAAATAGAAGAAACATTTTTTTTCTAAATCCATTACACATATTGCTCTGAAATTTGGACTACATGTTCAGTGAATATTTCTCTACAAAGTTATAATGCCACGTTAAGATATATTTATTGGTTTTTGTTTTACAATTTTTTTTAAACAGATACTTATTCTTTTCTCTAAAATTTTGCACTTTACCTTCTATAACTCTTGAATTATACAATATTTTTTTACAACTTGTTATAAAAATGAAGGAAAAGAAGTAAACAATATTGTGTATAAAATTCATTAATATACTGTTAGCAGTTTTTGAGAAAATGTTCCTCAAAGATGAAAATTTTCAAGTTACGGGAAATGGCTTCCAAAGTTTTTTAATACATTCCTGCCCCATATGATGGATTATCAGCATCCTCTTCTTTTTCCAGTGTTCGTTTCCTTTTCACTGGTCTTTTCTTCCCTTTTGCTGCATTTTGCAGGCTTTTTTCTCTTCTTCCTGTACCTCTTAGTCTTTCTTCATCTATTGGGCGCATTGTGGAAATGGTGTTGTGTCCTGGTTGGGAACCTAAACGTTTCGGCCCATCACATTTGATAATGTTTCCTTCATTGTATGTTGCCACTGCATCATACACTCCAAAATGCAATGTTTTTATCTGTACAAACACTCTTTTGGGAATCCTAATCCAAATTAAATTATTTACACTTTCATTTGGATTTTGTGTTTTCCCATGTAAACACTTTTCCAATAAACTTGGCTGTGATAAATCTCTAAATATGGGCTTAATTACATCAGTTACAGCATTTGGCACACTATTTTTATGGGCATATTACTTTCCTGATTCGTACTTACACCATGAGTCATCACCTGAGGTGCACAGTGCATGTTGTGGGTGTTCATTTGTTGATGCAGTATGAAAAAATAATGCCCATACTGCTCTACTCATATGCTCAATGCTTCTCGTATTTTGCCTAATTGCACACCCATAATACCTCTGCACTCTATCAATTGCTTGATCTGTCAATCTTCCTCTTCCTCCAAGGGTCTTACCATCACTAAGCTTCTGGGATCCTAATGTCTGCTTTAGTTTGCGCAAGCGAGCCCCCATGCGCTCCTGCACATGCCCAATGCAGTCCTGTTTTTTAATGCGAATTTCACTGCCATAAGGTGTGAGTTCCTCTACAGCTTTATATCTCTCAGAATCACAATCTCCTAGATATTTAGTGTATCGCACATCACATCACTCCTGTGATCCGGAAAAAATTGCTTTCACACCCTCTACTTCCGTCGCTCCACTCATGTCGTGAAAATTTGCTTCACAACTTTCACTATGCTTGTCCTTGGTATTGCATTTACATCTACAATGCTTTGAGAGAATAGCAACATCAATTACTTTGCAACTGTCTCCACTGATAGCTGTCACAACTCCATTTAGAGATTTATGACCTCTACATCGCCATGATCCATCTAAAGCAACAGTTAAATCTCTGCGATTCCCATTATCTGTCACAGCTCCTTCAACTGCTTTCTTCATTGTTGCTTGAGCAATATCTTCAGCAGAAGATCCCACCAATTCATTATAAAATCCAAACTTGGTTGGTGGTTTTGGCAAGTTCATGATTCCACATAACCTTATCCCTGCAGCACTGCCCTTGCCAATGCAACGCAAGCCATACACTAGCCTAACATTTATATCATACACCTTCTTTCCACTATTACCACTACGAGGAATACGTTAGAATTAGAAAATGAAACTTCTGCTGCACGTTTGTCACACTTCAGTAACATTTTATATGCCAAACCAATGTGTGAAGTTATTTCCAATTCCAGTCTTCTTCTTCTTCTTCTTCTTCTTCTTCTTTTTTTTTTTTGCAAACTTTGCATAATACGTTATGTTTCAAAATATTAGAGAGCAAGGAAATGTTAATTATTTCATTCACATCATTACTATCACTTTCACAGTTTTCAAATTTTTCTTTGCTGTCACAAAGTTTCTTGCTGGAAGAAGTTTTATCCAATTCATCTGGAGTAGTCGGTGAAGCAGTCTGAGCAGCATCTCCCTTCGAAACAATAAAAGATTTCTTCTTCCACTCATTGTGCCTTTTCTTAAACACTCGATTGCTGAAACGGAGCATATTGATATCCACAAACCAAATACATAAAACAGGTACGAGCAAAATTTGTCAAATACACAAAATTGAACAGCTAAACAACACAAAGCAAACTCCACAAGTCAACACACACGGTATAGCGTTTATGTTTATCGTGTTTACCAATATGAACAGTCACTTGTCACAGAGATAAAGCCATACAATGTTGGAACACAAAACACTGTCTAATTCCGCAAAGATATCCTGCTTGCAGCCAGCGAGTGGCGCCGTCAGAGGTGACACACCAAGTCGCTACAACCGTTTATGCGGCACGGCAACTTTGCAGCGATAAAAAACACTTACAATTCACTTAGAAGGGTAAAACTTGATTTGTTTTATTCAGAAAACTCCAAATAATTTCATAACGAAAAAAACCACAAAACCTTAATTATGTCATTTTCATCGTTCCGGCTCCCCTTAATGTCCCCCTTTGAGCTTACGAACTTATCTTACCTACTATTTTTACCCGATGTATAGTTTTCGAGATAATCTCATCGAAAACTTCAGATGGACCACCCTGCATATCGAAAGCCATGTAATTGATCTCTGTAATTAATGTAATGCAAACTCTCAGTTCCGCTTTGTATCTGATTGATGATGGAAATAGTCCATTAGTACTGGATGAACAGAACATTGTATTGGGATCGACCTACATAATCATCAACATATTTATTCCATATCCGATAAACTGTAATGCAATAAATATACGAGAAAAAATATTATAGAATTCAGAGTTTTTTATTTCAAATAGAATTATTTATTTGCAGCCTCAAGTTTGAAATTACTGGAAATTTGTTCAAGTGAGAACTACAAAAAATAGGCTATTAATTGTGTATTATCTAGCACTAATATCTCCTGTTTATCATCAGTGAATGACAGTCATGTGTCACTCAGTAATTACAAACTATTACAAAGAATTAATGAACATGTTTTCTATAATGAATGCTTCCAAGAACCTCATTACCATGATAAAATAATCCAATACGAAAAGAAAGCAATATTAATACAATTCATGAGTATTGTACATACCACAAAGAAATACACTTAGATTTGCAAAATCTCCTCATTACTTACAATGTGCAATGGAATTTATGATTTACAGGATGAATTTCTCAGCTTACACCACAACTCCAAGGGACATAGCTACAGTGTTGGCATTACAACTATCGTCTACCCAAGCCAAGGCGCTGTTGCGAAAGCAAAAAAGAACCAATAGCCTGCACAGCATATTTTTGATATGTTTAGCATCCATTCCAGTGGTTTTACACTAAACAGAGTCTATGAAAGCAAGAGAACGTGTCAAGAAATTAATAGCAGCAATGAAGTGTATTCTCTGTCCTGCACTGAGAAGGTACAGAACCTCCGGTGACAGGTGACATCAAATCCCATACCAAATTAGTGGTGTCTCCATATATAAACAGGAGAAATTGTTGGGTGAGCTGTGTAGTAAGACTGTTGAGGGCTTCATTGTCTGCAGTTTCATTAGCAGGAGGAGTACATAACATATATTCACCCTACACAGCACGAGCATCGTTACAGTTAAGAACGTGTGGATATGGAAGCAATACCTTTAGTTTTCTTCCCATTGGGGTCACCTTCCTATAGAGGATTTAACTTCTCAGCAAAGGGGCACTTGTGTTGATATGTCTCTCCTAGAGGCATATGCATGTTGGCCTTATTTCAGCCTGCTATAGTCCCAATGGATTTGGTAATTTATGGAAGCTACTCTTACTTATTACTGCAGCTTATCTGGAGTTAACAATAGATTTGTTATCAATTATGTTACTACATGCACACTCACAATTCTAGGCATTCATGTATATGGTTATAGGATGTCTTTGTTAATGGGCTCAGATTAGGGACTAGATTCTTAACTAATGAGGCATATAACTTGTATTAAATATCAACAAACTGAAGGGTTATTACAGAGTCCATATGTGGACTACAAAAAAAATTCTGGATGTCCCAGTTAAAAATACACTTTACCTTGGGTGAAAATACTTTTTTTCTAGGTTAAAATACACTATTTCCCTGGTAAAATACATTTTTCCATGTTAAGTGACACTATATTTACTATACTTTCCCTCGGAGCTGTAAAACCCATCAGTCCTTTGAATAGTGAAGGTTTTGTACACTGGCATAGAACTTCCCGGCACTTTAAGAAACCAAACCCAGCAAAAAATAACACGTTTTGGAAAGAGCTTTGATGTGCAGGAACATTTACACTGCATATTTTCATATCGCGAAAGCATAAATAAGAATTCCACCAAATACAGCATGCTAGCTTCCAAATTACTGAAACCGAGATTGCGATGCACTTTTGTCAGCCAATCATAGCTCATGTCACGTCATCTTGTCGCCCAATAGCAACATTATTGTTAAGTATCATGTACACATAAATAGGAAAAGTTAATAGAATAAATTAATATAAATACAGTATAGCTAAAAGAAAAGCTAAGCTTTCACATATAATACTGATCGTCAAAAATTTTTTGCTGTTTTTCTCCAAGGGTGTTGTTAGGCAGGATCCTAAGAGCATTGCTTAAATTGCAGCAGCTGAATATTTCTGATAAGCATGATTATATGTTTCACAACTGTGCATCGATCATTACATGGGTTACGTGGCTGAATATATGTTCCATCAAGCACATCGACTTTTCGATCGTAAAGCCAAATACAAATGAAATTGCTCAAGAACTCACTTCACACTCTTTTTTTGAAGGATAATTATAATTTTTACCATTGTTATTGCATAACTTGTAATCTATGAAAAAACTAAAATAAATGTGAAAAACTAACCTTGAAACCTTGTCTTTTTAGCGTGTTACCTTTTTACAATGCATCAAACACATACATGCCTGTAAAATTTCAAATATTGATATCAATGGCTAGTCTTCTGGGCCCAAAATTTTTCTAAGTGACTGGTCTTAAGTGTTAAGTTTTGAATGAGAGCCTAACATTCCATAATTTAGGAAATTCATCACATTTTCTCACAAATAACATAATTCATCTCGTGTAAATGGAAATTTACTTTGAAAGTAACACTTCTGAAACTACCACTGGCAATACTTTCCCTATTATCTGTTGGAACTGTAAGCAGTTGTGATGTCACACATACCAAAATGAGGGACTGAAAGCAGTTTGTTGTTACAAATTATTGTGCAGAATTTAACACATTTTGCTATTGGCAGACACTTGTGTTGTACTGTGTTTTGTTGTTGTAAATGGTGCATTTTCTTTGCAACTAAAGCTTTATTTTGGTGTTATTCTCATGTTAATGTTTTATTGCTGCAACATTATTCTGCAGCAGCAGGTTAAAGTAAAATTATTTGCTAGAGTATCGGCTTTAACCGATCAAAATTACAAAAGTTTAACTGAAAACTAACACAATGAAAAATTCCTGGGCTCCAAGAAATTCCTGGATTTTTCCCACATGAAAAAATTTCCAAGGTTTTGCCAGATTTCCCAGTTGTCTCAGGGCATACACACCCTGTATTAATGACTTTTTCTCATCTGTATAAGAAATTCACTTAGTTACTCTTATTTCTCATCTTTTCCTTTTTCTCATTAAAACTGAATACTCGCTGCTCAAAACTGGGTGGTTATCACAGGAAATGACACACATGTAATTGGCAATGAACACAGAATTTTTGGACCATGTGTGACCTTACCTTGCTTCCCACAGGTTGCTTGGCTTTTGCAGTCAACGGTTCTGTGGCCGTGACTTTGGTAGTTAAAACATTGCCAGCCAAATTAGATGCAAAAGGTGTTACTTTTAAAGAGACCTCTAAAATCAATATGAATTGGCAATATGGGAATAAAACAAATGAATGAGGCACTTTCCTCTAAAACCTTTTTGTTTCACTTCTTTATATTCTTCAATTATTTTCTCGTGCTGCCACTAAAGTAGAAGAGCTGCATATGTTGTATGCTAATGGCTGTTTCTCCTGAACACCCATATACCATACTAGTGAACACCTCATCTCGTGCTCAGGGTTAATTTTGGCTAAAATATACCAAAATGGCATTCCGACACCTCACAGGGTTTTTTTTTTTTTTTTTTTTTACTCACTGGAACAATATGGCACCGGAGATTTATTAAAATAGTACATGTATTAAATCACAATTTAACTATCATTTACTGCCGCATCAGCACCACTGAATGTGATGATGGGTGATTAACGTGATGGGATGGAAAGGAGCATGGGGGCGAGGTACTATGTATCTAGAATTACGTGTAAGTTAATGAAATATTTCAATCAGAAAAGTTAAGTTTCTAAAAAATTTGTAGTGAGTTTTTCTGATCTTAGGGATACAAGTGTACACCCTAAACTTCCATTTCAAGAAGCAGCTAGAATGCTACTGTTTGACTGTTCCGGCTGGCTGCAGTTGAAAACATTATGTCATAGACACAAAGACTTCCGACTTGCTCCCCTTTCTTTCCTTTTACCAGACGCTGGTAATATTTTGTGCTATGGATGGTTACACGAATCCCAACCCCTTTGAAATACACTATGTTTCACTGTCGCAAACAAATAGTGGTCACTGATACATGTCTGGAGTTTACAAAAATGGGGAATATGATGGTGCAGTTCGGAAACTGCATGTTTATCAAACCTATTCTCTGCAATTATACGTCTAATTCCTTTATGCAATACCATTTAAACAGATCCAGTAGGCACATGTACCTCAATGCAATATGGATGTGATTAATATGAATGCTCTGCATTATTGAAGCTTACATCAGATGTCCAGGGAGCAAATGGCAGGCCGTTCACACAGTAAATTAAGAATAGATAGCTTTGTTTTGTGTGCAGATATTGAAACCAACATGTGATGTTCTAAGACAGTGATGCCTTATCATTAAATCACTCTTAAAAATCATTTTCTGTCAACTTTTTGCTACAATGGATCACATTAAAGGGTTTTAAAACTATCCCATGGAGACAAAATCATAGATCTGCAGCCTCTGACTCCTATTGTAGTTAGATTAAGTTTTGAATGGCAGAGGTGACAAGAGGAAAGTGCAGGAATGGAGGGGTACCACTCTCTTGAAAGGAAGCACTTATACATTTTGTCAGTTCCTCCTTTCTCAGTAAAATTTTAAATATTTTTATTCATTTATAACTTTTTTTGTTATCCCTTTCTTTGTCTGGCTAACATACCAAGTCTAGGAAAACAGAACTAATGATTCATCTTTGAAGTACAGAGTTAGAATTTTTTAGTTGCACACCTTTTTCCCCACAGTAAATTAAAGCTGCTCAGAAAGACATAACAGTGCGCAAAATTTTGCCTCTGGTTGCAAAAAGAGACATTTTTTTCATGCCCCTTTTCTGGGACGGCTTTTTTTTTTTCCTCCAAGCGTGTCCATATCCCCCCTTTTCCCTTTTTTTCTTTTACTGTAGCTTTTCAGTTACCTTCTGGAGCACATTTTATTACTTAGAAGACAAATAACTTGTGGGTTTAATTCTATTTGTATAGGGGTTTCAATTTTAAAATATTTTAAATTTCAATTAAAGTCTTCTCAGATTGCATTGAATATGCAAATAATACGCCTACCTCTTTCAGTAAATGTGAACTGAAAGCACACCTGCAAAAATGGAAAATAACTGCATGTGTGACAAATCCTCTTTCTCTCACTTTAATGCTATAAATAACCTGCAGTAATGCAAATCACAAATGAGTGTATTTTGTTCTACCCCCTACTGTTCATTAATGTGATTGTCACTGAACAAGTGTATTACTGTATTTTACTATGCCAAAGGTGTTCAGTGATCGAGTTTTTGTCCTGGCTCGGGAATCCAAACGCAATTTCTATGAAACAGATGGGACTGTTATGTGACGTACTATTTGCAATTCAGGAATTTTTCTTGATGAAGAACATCATCAAGACTGCATCAAACAACACATTTCCAGCTCTAAGCATCAAAAGAATAAGCCTCCTCAAACAAACGTATCACAGGAATATCTATTACAGAATGCACTCGAACAACGTTTTTCAAAAGGCCAAATTTTGAAGGAATTCAACATTGAATTGTATGCACTTCTTACACAAGCACTCACTCAATAAGGTGAACCATCCAGCCTTCAACAGATTTCCCGATGACAGTACTTTCAGAAAAACTTCACAGAGCCTGTTAACCACAGACAGAATTGAGGAGAAAATGTCTTACAGCAATGTGACAATTATTCTGCATGAAACCAAAGACTCAATGGCACTGTATGTTTTGAACAGTTTACTTTGTCTCTTTGCAGGAGAGAAAGATAATTCCATGTTGTTAAAAATGTATGAGCTGTAGAAAGCCAATGCCAACACAATAAGGCAATCAATCACAGACTTCTGTCAAAAACTGCAGTCTAGCAGTATCAACTTTGAAAAAGTTCTTCTGGTGGTTACAGGCCAGGCTTGATACATGGTTTCAGCTGGTAACCATGTGAAACCTTTGTTCCCTAAGTTGAAGCATGTGAAATGCTTTGTGCATGCCCTTCACAGGGCTTGTGAGTCCATAAGGAACAAATAAAGACATTGCAAATCAATTCATCTCTGCCCTGACGAAGATTCTACTGAAACTTTGAGCCATGTTGTTGCCCATCAAATTTCTCAGTCATTACTCACTGGGGATCTTGGATTGAGGGTGCTGCTATGTTGCGTGAGAATTCTGAGAATATTAAAGAGTTTGCAGTTTCTTTAGGTCCAGCTGATGCAGGTGCAATTTCCAAGGCATAGCAACTTCTGCTACTGGAGAAAATTCACAATTGTGTGTCCATATTAAGTACCTAAATGGAGCTATTAAACAATTAGAAGAACAAAGTCTTGAAGAGAAAAAAAATACTGGATGTTTTTACTTTCCTGAGAAAGCAGTTAGATGGCTTTGCCAAAGTCAACTTGAGTTCAGTCTTCAGATGGAACCACATCTTTAGGGTGCCATTCTGAGTGAATACAACGTTTGCCCCACTGATTTCTGTGGACATTGAAAGAAGCATTAGCATCTACAAAAATATGTACAACAGCTTCATGTTTTTTCCTTCTTTTGATAAATGATGATTTGGTGTACTTGTTAGCAATTCAGTAAACTAGAACAGAAGAAAGAGGATTTATTGAAATAGCTGAGTTAATCAGCAGCTTTTTGTCGTTTTTTACTTTATTTTAGCACCTTTTCTCTCCATTTTTCCATCTGAAATTTTTACGTAAAAAGCCTAATCCTGCTAATGAATGTGCTGTTGATAGGACACTTCATTTAATGATCCAATGACACACAAAAGTACAAAATATACATAACACTGATCCCTGGAAGAGGTGGTGAGGGGAGGGTGGGAGAGAGAAACTCATAAGACTTCAATCCTGTAGCGCATGATTTTTCACTGCCTTTAATAGCTTTTAATGGTCACTTTTCTGGCATTTGAGGCTGCTAATACATGCAGGGCATAATAACCATAGGGAGTGCCCAATGCAGTGGGCGGAGTGCATTTGCAGCCTCAGGACTGACTGAAAATGCCAAAGAAGCAACCATTAACAGCTGTCCATTGTAGTTGACGCTATGTCCCATAGGTTACGGACCTATCCCCAGCACTCAATAACATAGCTGAGATTCCAACATGGTCCCTCTTTAACCAGCAGAATTACGAAAATTGAAATATTTTATTAGTGATAATACTTTCCAGTTTAGATAATAATAGGGCAAAGAGTCTCATTTCAGGGATAACAAGGAAAATGTAGATCAGCAAAATGAAAAAATAGATTGCTTCTCACCACATTGAGGAGGCATTGAGCTGTAGATGGACACAATGAAAAACACTGCTATATTTGTGCTTTTGGACAAAAAAAATATTTCCCCTGAAATTGAAAACTGACACACATTCACATAAACACAACTCACTAGCACCTCGCCACTGTCTCCAAGCCCCAGTGACCAGAGACAGTGGCCATGTGTGGATGTGTGTCCGTTTTCAATTTCGGGGGGCAGTCTAGTTAAAAGTTGATTAACTCTCTACAGTAAATTGTTGATTTCTTAGGATGGATAGGATGTGTGACTGCTGTGTACAGATGCAGGAGGAGCTGGCCACTGTTCACGAACAGCTGAACATGCTGATGGCCACGGTCAGTCGTCTTCAGGCTGCTGCCTCCGAGTGTAGCGGCAGTGGGGAGTGTGGAGAGTCGCATGGTACACCCCAGGTATTACATGCTTCACCCACGATCCCTGCTGTCGAGACATCTTCGGCGGTACTGGGCGCAGATGGGGCACCCTCTCCCGAAGAGGAGTGGAGGGCTCAGCGACATTTGCGTCGCGAGAGGCGCAGGGTCAATGTGGAGGCTGGCCGTGTGGCATCGCCCACTCTGCCTGTGAGTGAACATGTGGCCGCTCCTTCAGTAAGGTACAAGATGGCACACGGGGGGAGGGGTTTATTAGAGATTGGGAGCTCCAATGTTAGGCGGGTGATGGAGCCCCTTAGGGAAATAGCAGAAAGGTCGGGGTAGAAGGCCAGTGTTCACTGTGTCTCCTTGCCGGGGGGGTCTCATCCGAGATGTGAAGGAGGCCCTGCCGGCAGCGATAGAGAGCACTGGGTGCACCCAACTGCAAATTGTTGCTCATGTTGGCACCAATGACTCCTGCCGTCTGGTTTCAGAGGTCATCCTCAGTTCGTACAGGCGGTTGGCGGAGTTGGTGAAGGCGGAAAGCCTCGCTCGTGGGATGGAATTTGAGCTAACTATATGTAATATCGTTCCCAGAACCGACCGTGGGTTCTGATTTGGAGCCAAGTGGAAGGCTTAAACCAGAGGCTCAGACGATTCCGGGGAGATCTGGGGTGCAAATTTCTTGACCTCCGCTATTGGGTGGAGAAATGTAGGGTCCCCCTGAATAGGTCAGGCGTGCACTACACGCAGGAAATGGCTACAAGGGTAGCAAAGTACGTGTGGAGTGCACATGTGGGTTTTTTAGGTTAGAGCATTCCCTCCCTAGGCCCGACAAGACGCCTCCTGAAACATGACAAGGCAGTAGTAGGCAAAATGCAACATGGAATAACGATATTAATGTGGTAATAGTAAACTGCAGGAGCGTCTATAGAAAGGTCCCAGAACTGCTCTCATTAATAAACTGTCACAATGCCCACATAGTAGTAGGGACGGAAAGTTGGCTGAAACCAGATGTAAACAGTAATGAAATTCTAAACTCAGATTGGAATGTATACCACAGAGACAGGCTGGACAGTGAAGGGGGAGGCGTGTTTATAGCGATGAAAAGTGCAATAGTATCGAAGGAAATTGACGGAGGTCTGAAATGTGAAATAATTTGGGTGAAGGTCACGGTTAAAGCAGGCCCCCTGGCTCAGCAGCTGTTGTGGCAGAGCACCTGAAGGATAATTTGGAAACTATTTCAAGTAGATTTCCCCACCTTGTTATAGTTCTGGGTGGAGATTTTAATTTACCAGATATAGAGTGGGAGACTCAAACATTTATAACAGGTGGCAGGGACAAAGAATCCATTGAAATTTTTTTAAGAGCATTATCTGAAAACTACCTTGAGCAGTTAAACAGAGAACTGACTCGTGGCGATAATATATTAGACCTTCTGGTGACAAACAGACCCGAACTATTTGAAACAGTTAACGCAGAACAGGGAATCAGTGATCATAAAGCGGTTACTGCATCGATGATTTCAGCCATAAATAAAAATATTAAAAAAGGTAGGAAGATTTTTCTGTTTAGCAAAAGTGATAAAAAGCGCATTTCAGAGTACTTGACGGCTCACCACGAAAGTTTTGTCTAAAGTACAGATAGTGTTGAGGATCAGTGGACAAAGTTCAAAACCATCGTACAATATGCATTAGATGGGTATGTGCCAACCAAGATCGTAAGAGATGGAAAAGAGCCACAAACGAGTTAGAAAACTGCTACAGAAGCAAAGGGAACTTCACAGCAAACACAAACATAGCTAATGCCTTGCAGACAAACAAAAATTACGCGAAGTGAAATGTAGTGTGAGGAGGCCAATGTGAGAGGCGTTCAATGAATTCGAAAGTAAAGTTCTATGGACTGACTTGGCAGAAAATCCTAAGAAATTCTGGTCTCATGTCAAAGCGGTAGGTGGATCAAAACAAAATGTCCAGACACTCTGTGACCAAAATGGTACTGAAACAGAGGATGACAGACTAAAGGCTAAAATACTAAATGTCTTTTTCCAAAGCTGTTTCACAGAGGAAGACTGCACTGTAGTTCCTTCTCTAGATTGTCGCACAGATGACAAAATGGTAAATGGTAAATATCAAAATAGATGACAGAGGGATAGAAAAACAATTAAAATTGCTCAAAAGATGAAAGTCCGCTGGACCTGATGGGATACCAGTTCGATTTTACACAGAGTTCGCGAAGGAACTTGCCCCCCTTCTCGCAGCGGTGTACGGTAGATCTCTAGAAGACCGTAGTGTTCCAAAAGATGGGGAAAGGGCACAGATCATCCTCATTTTCAAGAAGGGACGTCGAAGAGATGTGCAGAACTATAGACCTATATCTCTAACGTCGATCAGTTGTAGAATTTTGGAACACGTATTACGTTCGAGTATAATGACTTTTCTGGAAACTAGAAATCTACTCTGTAGGAATCAGCATGGGTTTCGCAAAAGATGATCGTGTGAAATCCAGCACGCACTATTCGTCCACGAGACTCAGAAGGCCATAGACATGGGTTCCCAGGTAGATGCCATGTTTCTTGACTTCCGCAAGGCATTTGATACAGTTCCCCACACTCGTTTAATGAACAAAGTAAGAGCATATGGACTATCAGACCAATTGTGTGATTGGATTGAAGAGTTCCTAGATAACAGAATGCAGCATGTCATTCTCAATGGAGATAAGTCTTCCAAAGAAGTGAGATTTCAGGTGTGCCGCAGGGGAGTGTCGTAGGACCGTTGCTATTCACAATATATATAACTGACCTTGTGGATAACATCGGAAGTTCACTGAGGCTTTTTGAGGATGATGCTATAGTATATTGGGAGGCTGTAACAATGGAAAATTGTACTGAAATGCAGGAGGATCTGCAACATATTGACACATGGTGCAGGGAATTGCAATTGAATCTCAATATAGACAAGTGTAATGTGCTGCGAATACATAGAAAGAAAGATCCTTTATCATTTAGCTACAATACAGCTGGGCAGCAACTGGAAGCAGTTAATTCCATAAATTATCTGGGAGTAGGCATTAGGAATGATTTAAAATGGAATGACCATATAAACTTAATCGTGAGTAAAGCAGATGCCAGACTGAGATTCATTGGAAGAATCCTAAGGAAATGCAATCCAAAAACAAAGGAAGTAGGTTACAGTACATGTGTTCGCCCACTGCTTGAATACTGCTCAGCAGTGTGGGATCCGTACCATATAGGGTTGACAGAAGAGAGAGAGAAGATCCAACGGAGAGCAGCGTGCTTCGTTACAGGATCATTTAGTAACCGCGAAAGCCTTACTGAGATGACAGATAAACTCCAGTGGAAGACTCTGCAAGAGAGACGCTCAGTGGCTTGAAGTTTCGAGAACATACCTTCACCGAGGAGTCAAGCAGTATATTGCTCCCTCCTACATATATCTCGTGAAGAGGCCGTGAGGATAAAATTACAGAGATTAGAGCCCACACAGAGGCATACCGATAATCTTTCTTTCCATGAACAATACGAGACTGGAATAGAAGGGAGAACCGATAGAGGTACTCAAAGTACCCTCCACCACACACCGTCAGGTGGTTTGCAGAGTATGGATGTAGATGTAGATTTTTTTTGTCCAAAAGCATAAATATAGCAGTGTTTCTCATTGTGCCAATCTAAAACTCAATGCCTCCTCAATGTGATGGGTAGCATACTGGAATTTTCCACTGTTAAAAAATCTAAATCAGGATGTCTCCTTGAAAGTTTAACAACACAGCTGTGGAGTTAATTGTCATATGACACTGTCACTTCATCCATTATTAAATGTAATGACAAACAGTTATATACAATTACTTGTCATTTTATATACTCACAGGCCATCTCTAATTATTGTGACAACAGCATCAACAACAACTTACATCCAGTAATTAATTTATTAGGCACTGTCCGAGTGTATCTCGTTCTCTCAAATGGCTCTCGTTTTAAATATTGAAACTTCTTTATGAGAAATGCACTAAAGAGTCAAAGAAACTTGTACAGCTGCTTAATATCTTGCATGGCCCCCGCAAGCATTCAGAATTGGCACAAAACGACGTGGCAGGGACTTGACTAATGTTTGAAGTAGTGCTAGAGGGAACTGACACCATGAATCCTGCAGGGCTGTCCATACATCTGTAAGAGTACAAGGGGGTGGCAATCTCTTCTGAACAGGATGTTGCAAGGCATCCCAAATACACTCAATAATTTTCATGTCTGGGGACGATGGTTGCCAGTGGAAGTGGTTAAACTCAGAAGAGTGTTCTTGGAGTCACTCAGTAGCAATTCTGGAGGCATGGGGCATCGCATTGTCCTGCTGGAACCTCCAAAGTCCGTCGGAATGCACAATGGACATGAATCTTTTTCCGGCCGCAGTGATGACGGAGATTTGACGTTTTGCCGGATTCCTGATATTCACGTACACCTGTGAAATGGTCACGTGGGAAAATCCCCATTCCACTGGTCCCTCAGAGAGGCTGTGTCTCATCACTCGTGCACCGAATATAACACCACATTCAAACTCACTTATCTTGATAACCTGTCATTGTAGCAGCAGTAACAGATCTAACAACTGCGCCAGACACTTGTCTTACATAGGCATTGCCGACCGCAGTGCCGTATCTGCCTGTTTACATATCTCTGTGTTTGAATATGCATGCCTATACCAGTTTCTTTTGCATTTCAGTGTACATAAATTGAGTTACAACTACTTGATACGACATTTTCTGCACACTGTCAGAGAATTTTCTTCATCTATGTTGGAAGTTAAATTCTAATTCACTCACAAAGCTGATAGCTGAAAATATAAATTCATCTTCAAATATAGTACACAATGGTGCATATATCCATGTAGAGGTAGGTTCTCTGATATTATTGTGCTAATATAACAGTGAGCACAACAATTAATGATAGGTTTGCTAATGAAATACTGTGGAATCTCATTTATCCAGCCATCATACCACAATAAACAATCATTTAAATTTGGCAAATCTCTACTTATTAATTGACTGATGGAAAACGAGATAAAGGAGAATTATTAACGATATGCTCACTAACTGATAAAATGAGAAACAACTTAGTGAGCAGTTTGCCACAACATCATCAAAACATATTCAAATTGAAAACAACTACAGTAACAATGTGTGTAAAAAAATTGTTTCTGTGCCATTAATGTGCTTTTAAAAGCACTAAAATTACGAATCAGTTGAGTACCAAGAACAATTTAATCATAAGGTGCTGTTACTGCAACTGTGATTTAATTAGATGTCAGGAGAAAATGGATTCACAAACAGCAAGTTTACACAAATATAACCACAATTTACTAGAAGAGGTAGACCTGAGATGATTAGGAATGACGGGCTGAAGTTCAATACCACACACAAAGAGGAATTTGAGTGGAATTTCTGGATACCATTAAGAGCAATAAATGCTGTCATCTATCCCATGACACCAAACAGGAATGTTTTCGAACCTTCCTGGCAGACAAACTGTGTGCCACACTGAGCCTCAAACTTGGGACCTTTGCCTTTCACGGGCAAGTGCTGTACCAACTGAGGTACCCAAGCACAGCTCATGACCTGTCCTCACAGCTTTACTTCCACCAATACCTCATATCCTGATTTCCAAACTTCACAGAAGCTCTCCTGCAAAACGTGAGGCTAGCACTCCTGGAAGTAAAATGGAAATGTTGTGTGGCTAGAGCCTCCCGTCGGGTAGACCGTTCGCCTGGTGCAGGTCTTTCGATTTGACGCCACTTCGGCGACTTGCGTGTCGGTGGGGATGAAATGATGATGATTAGGACAACACAACACCCAGTCCCTGAGCGGAGAAAATTTCCGACCCAGCCGGGAATCGAACCCGGGCCCTTAGGATTGACAGTCTGTCACGCTGACCACTCAGCTACCGGGGCGGACTCCTGGAAGTAAGAATACTGCAGAGACATGGCTCAGCAAGTGTCTGGGGGATGTATGCAGAATGAAATTTTCACTCTGCAGTGGAGTCTGCACCATGAAAGGCAAAGATCCTGAGTTCAAGTCTCAATCTGGCACACAGTTTTAACCGGTCAAGGAGTTTCATATCACGACACACTGAAGAGTGACAATGCTATACAGGAAAGTTTCCATCACCGATGTACAAAAATTTCACAAGTTTCTAAATCCAAGATTATTTCACTCCCCCTTGCAGGTTCAGATGGTACATTGTTTCCAATATATATGATAGTAGCTTAGTGGCCACTGCTTTGCTCACACAGACCGGTCTGCACAGTTTCTTTTTTATGTTGTTCACACATTGCACTACCTTCCAAACTTTTCAAGCTAATTAAGGCCATGGAAGTGCCGTTATTTCCGAATGTACTCATGAGCCAAAAGCAGTTCTGGTAGCTGGAGTCTGAGCTCTTTGTCATTCTTGCTTTTCGAGTTCTTATGGCTATATTTTTATAAAAACATTCATCCTCTAATACATATTTCTTTAGAAGTCAAACACCAGTTTTCATGGATGTAGCTGTAAAAATGCTTTAGTAGTACTTTCATAATAATTTTTTTTCAAAATAAAATTTCACTTTCTAGTTTAGTCCCCTAGCAGCTGAATTACCAAAGAGGCTGAAGCACATATTTTTATTTCTGACTGAGAAAGTAAATACCAATACGTGTAGTTCTAGCTTCAAAATAGCTTGAACATCGACATATTTTCAGAAAACTTTTCATCCGCCACTTCAATCCCTTAGGGACTGAATTTCATACAATCCATTACTAAATGGCGCCTGTGTTGTCATCAACACCCTCTTCAAATTTCAAGCAATTTGGGCTGGGAGATGATGAGTCACGCCCTGTTACACCCCCTTAGGGGTTGCATTTCCAAGAACACTGAAACATTTAATTTTTTATTTCAAACCGATAAGCCAAATCCAAATTTTTATAGATTTAGCTATAAAAATGATTTCATAATGAAGTATTTTCATAAAATATTTAATCCCCTATTTCACACTCTTAGGGGTTGAATTTCCGAGAACTCAAACACATTTTTTATTTGCAACTGAGAAGTCAAATGCCAATTTTCATTGTTGCAGCTTTAAAAATGCTTTAGTACTTCTTTAAATGATTTATTTTCAAAAAAATGTTCACTCACTACTTCACCCCAGAGTGGTTAAATTTCCAAAAATGCTGTAACGCATATTTCTTTATTCCTAATCAAGAAACCAAAATTCCAGTTTTTGCACTTGTAGCTTCAAAACTGCTTTAATGGCAACACATTAAGAAATAAATAAATAAAAAACAAAATAAAACAATTTTCCATTCCTTATTTTACCATCTTAGGTGGGAACTTTTGAAAAAGTTGTTATTAAACAACACCTACAGTATAAGATCAAAACCCTTCCCAAATTTCAAGTTCCTATCATTAAGGGTTTGGGATGGGTGACGATGAGCCAGTGAGTTAGTCAGCCGTAACATTTCCTTTTACATATAGAGATAAAGAACAATATACACATCAACAGTATTACTATAACAGCAGCATAGCTATTTATAATAAAAAAGACAAATTATTTGCGTTAGTTTACAATTGAAGATCAAAATGGATACCTTGGGTGGTAGTTTATGCTTCTGATCACTGAAGCAAATGAATATGAGCAGTACCTCATGTGTCATATCTGCTTATAGCCCCTGATGGGATTTTGTTGTAGCCTCAAACGCATTGTTAAAGAAATTCTATGTTCCAAAATGGGATCAAAATAAAGCTGTTATCACGCTTACAGGCACAGTCCTTTTAGAGGTTGTGTCCTCCTTTTCCTCTGACATTTGAAATTAATTAGCCAGCTAGTTTAGTGTTCACTCTGAACTGCAGCAGTTTGGTATTTTTCACATTAACAAGTCACTGACCTGGGAGCAGCAACTGGGAATTGAACCTTGGACATTCAGACTGTATGCATACCCCCAGAGACTCAAAATCCAGTAATTCTACTTCTCTCTTTGCCCTAATAAGTAGCTCTTCATTGTTCAGCATTGCCACATCACATACTTTTTTAGATCCCCCTGCAAACAATAGACTGAACAACATTTTGATTGAGCAAAACGCTCAGGCGCAAATTTTGGGGCACGGTGTATACATTCTCCTGTTCCTGCAATCTGCTTCAAAATATGCTAGATTCTAAAACAATGTTGTACAAAGATGAACTTTGTACAAACCACTGCCATGCCAGTACACAGAATGTAAACAATGTCATACAGCTCCCAATCACGGAAAAGATTTATTAGTGCATTATCTTAAATACAGACACACAATTGTGTGACTGAAAGGAGTAGATCCTAATATTATCTCGCATGTGTACATCTCTCAAATCAGTTTTCATACATCTGTGTCTTCAAATTGCTGTTGACACTAACAATGATTTGACATTTATCTGGAGAAAAACAATGAAGATGCTATCAAGAATAAAGAATGGAAAAATGATACCCACATAAATGACTTCATATTAAATCATTGACAATGATGAGCCTGCAAGTTTTCTTTCTTTCACTTCTGCTTTTCAGTGAACTCACTGCTTCTGCTTTTCAGTGAATGATCAAGTATTTAATATGCTTTTAATTTATTACCACTTTTAATTCGTTACTGTTATTATTTGTTATGGATGGGCAATTATGAGTACAAATCAATTAATTGGCCTTAAATGAATTGATTAATCATATTGATTAATTGTATCTTAATAGTTAATCATTCAATTAACTGTTGCATTAAACATTTATTTTAAAACATTAAGTATTCCCCTAAAAGTATTTTTATGATGTAAAGGTTAGTTACACAAAAAGTGAAGCAGTGCTATCACACTTTTATTTCTCTTCGTGTAACTAAAATAACAACCTTTTCTTAAAATTTTTAGCTGGAGTATATTTAATATCTATACTGTAGTGAATGTGCTAACAAGAACCGAAATTCTTCAGAAAGTTAACCTTTACCACCTTTCACTACATATTTCTATTCTTTGCTACCACGAAGTTGACGTATCACATACTGTATCTCATAAGTAGAAACAACATTATGAGTGGCTCATAGGTGTGTGGTGAGCAGAGGAAGGGTAACACTGTTGCTGAATGGTGAAGGGATGTGAGAGGGGGTAATGCTTACTTACAGTATTTGTGCCCAGTGCTGACAACTCAGGAGTTTGCATGCTTTGTGCTAATCAGCAGCTATGGTATAACTCACAACAGGAGTAACAAGATTTGGTAAAAACACATCACAGAGATGTTCATGTTCAAATAATCTTGTTGCGTTATTTATTTCTGAACTGACACAACAATACAAAACTTGGCCACACTACTTAATAGATAATGTGTTAGACTGAGGATGACAATTTCCTTGGCACCAACTTCTCTACATCTATACCTCATGACTATTGGTAAAACAGTTGTGGTCTCTTGCTGCATTTATTGTTGTACAGAGCCTTTTGTGAAAGGAAGTAGTATTAGTTTAGTATAAAAGCACTTCTTGAAATTGTGGAACAGCTGTTAATCATTTTTATACTCAGAAAGGCACTGTCACAAAAATTACATTTTGTTTAATGGACTAGTACAGCAGGAAAGTACATTTTTTGTTTTCAGTCACTAAACCAGAACTGGAAATGAATGCTGGGACGAACAAATGTTTTAAATATATCAGGGACTTCACTGAAAAAGATTTTGCTATCTCTGGCACAGCCATAAAATCGGCAAGTGTAGCAAAAAAGCAGCTTGGGAAAGAAACAACAATGTTAAATAATTTGCAGTGATCAGCTTGCAGGACGAAGAAGATAATTTTAGATTTGGAATCATTAGTATGTTACCTTCAAAACATAAGTTACTATGTGCTTACAGTGTTTGTAATTTCCTGAAATGTGGAACTGAAAACCCACCAAATTCGGCACTCTTTTTATAAATTATCTGATTATCTAGATTCTAATATTCCAATTGTCTGTTAGTTGCAGACAAGTAGCACAGCTGACTGTGAGCAAGTCTGTAATACCACAGATGTAAGCAATGTTCTGACAAATATCAACATGCCCATATAAATACTAACTATAAAAACACTAAAGGATAAACACCCTCTATTCAATACAAATGAGAAAGTGGAGGATTTCTTGCTAACTGTAACAAATTTAGCATGACTCAGCACAAATAGTAAAAACAAACAGTGATGACTTTGTTCCCCCACTGTAAACATATTTAGTTTTTAATAGTTAATTCTGATTTGTTGTCTTCCCATTCCTCATCAACATAGATTCTCTTCCATGATGGGATCTACACAACATGCAAATTAAATAATAGTTTGCAAGTTTAGATACCTATGCCAAAGCAATAGTGTAGTAAGCACTTTCAGGTGCTGCCAACTGGCACCTCTATGAACAAAAATTGAACAACAGAAAAGTATTCATCAGCTTTTCAGATCTTAGATTTAACTCTTAATTTCCATTGCCAAAAGACATACAGTTTCATCACAAGCAATCACAATTTGAGAGAGAAAGTGGGAGAAAATTCCCATAAAGGGTGTTTAGGAAGTTTGACTACAGAAAAAGTATTACTTAAGGGACATTTTGGCCTCGCTGTTTGTTGTCTATAAATAAGATACAAAGGTAATCCCAAAAGTAAGGTCTCCAAAGCACTGGGGTGCCTGCTGGCCACACTGTTTTTCTCCTTGTTCCCTCCACTCTATACAGAAACCACTACACATCTGTTGGAGCTTTCAGTCTTGGCTTGGCAGCCAGTTGTGATGGAGCTCTGGTTAGCCACTACTGCCAGGTGCAAAATTCACAGTTTTCAGTTTTTGAGTGCAAAAGGCTTTAAACCAATTGACACTCATCAACAGTTGACTGAGGTGTATGGCGAGTCGTGTATGGATGTCAAAAATGTTCACAAGTGGTTTAGAGAGTTTGCAGACGATTGTACTGAAATTCACAATGAGGAAATAACCGAGAGACTGCCAATTCCCACAGAGACAACTGAAAAAGGTTGAACAAATCATGTTTCAAAGATTGGCGGATCACTCTCAATGAGCTCTGCAATGATGTTCCAGAGGATTTTTGAAGCACCAATCACAGGACCTTGACTAAAGCATTACAATTTCGGAAGGTGTGCGCAAGATGGGTTCCGAGAGTGCTGACAGAAGACCAAAAATGACAACGCGTTTGGATGGGGCATCACCACCCACTCACCCATAGTTGCAACTTAGAACCCAGTGACTACCATTTGTTTCCCAAGTTGAAAGAACACTTGGCTGGAAGGCGCTTCAGTGATGACAACAACAAGGTGAAAGATGAGGTCGGATGCTTCTTCAAATGCATGTTGGCAGACCAGTATGACATGGGCACACAAAAACTGCTACAGCGTTTACAAAAATGCATCAAACAAAATGGCAATTACGTGGATATATTATATATATATATATATATATATATACACAAACAAACACAAACATACACACAAAATTCAAGGTTTCGCAACAAACTGTTGCCTCATCAGGAAAGAGGGAAGGAGAGGGGAAGACGAAAGGAAGTGGGTTTTAAGGGAGAGGGTAAGGAGTCATTCCAATCCCGGGAGCGGAAAGACTTACCTTAGGGGGAAAAAAGGACAGGTATACACTCGTACACACGCACATATCCATCCACACATACAGACACAAGCAGACAGGAGTCATTCCAATCCCGGGAGCGGAAAGACTTACCTTAGGGGGAAAAAAGGACAGGTATACACTCGTACACACGCACATATCCATCCACACATACAGACACAAGCAGACATATGTCTGCTTGTGTCTGTATGTGTGGATGGATATGTGCGTGTGTACGAGTGTATACCTGTCCTTTTTTCCCCCTAAGGTAAGTCTTTCCGCTCCCGGGATTGGAATGACTCCTTACCCTCTCCCTTAAAACCCACTTCCTTTCGTCTTCCCCTCTCCTTCCCTCTTTCCTGATGAGGCAACAGTTTGTTGCGAAAGCTTGAATTTTGTGTGTATGTTTGTGTTTGTTTGTGTGTCTATCGACCTGCCAGCACTTTTGTTCGGTAAGTCACCTCATCTTTGTTTTTATATATAAATTTTTCCCACGTGGAATGTTTCCTTCCATTATATATATATATATATATATATATAATAGAGGGAAACATTCCACGTAGGAAACATACATCTAAAAACAATGATGATGTGACTTACCAAATGAAAGTGCTGGCAGGTCGACAGACACACAAACATACACACAAAACTCAAGCTTTCGCAACAAACTGTTGCCTCATCAGGAAAGAGGGAAGGAGAGGGAAAGACGAAAGGATGTGGGTTTTAAGGGAGAGGGTAAGGAGTCATTCCAATCCCGGGAGCGGAAAGACTTACCTTAGGGGGAAAAAAGGACGGGTATACACTCGCGCACACACACACATATCCATCCACACATATACAGACACAAGCAGACATATTTATTATATGGTCTTTAAATATGTCTGCTTGTGTCTGTATGTGTGTGTGTGTGTGCGCGCGCGAGTGTATACCCGTCCTTTTTTCCCCCTAAGGTAAGTCTTTCCGCTCCCGGGATTGGAATGACTCCTTACCCTCTCCCTTAAAACCCACATCCTTTCGTCTTTCCCTCTCCTTCCCTCTTTCCTGATGAGGCAACAGTTTGTTGCGAAAGCTTGAATTTTGTGTGTATGTTCGTGTGTCTGTCGACCTGCCAGCACTTTCATTTGGTAAGTCACATCATCTTTGTTTTTAGATATATATTTCCTACGTGGAATGTTTCCCTCTAATATATATATATATATATATATATATATATATATATATATATATATATATATATATATATATGATGTGACTTACCATACGAAAGCGCTGGCAGGTCGATAGAAACACAAACAGACACATACATACACACAAAATTCAAGCTTTCGCAACAAACTGTTGCCTCATCAGGAAAGAGGGAAGGAGAGGGAAAGACGAAAGGAAGTGGGTTTTAAGGGAGAGGATAAGGAGTCATTCCAATCCCGGGAGCGGAAAGACTTACCTTAGGGGGAAAAAAGGACGGGTATACAATCGCACACACACACACACACATATCAATCCACACACACACACACACACACACACACACACACACACACACACACACACAAGCAGACATATTTAAAGACAAAGAGTTTGGGCAGAGGTGTCAGTCGAGGCAGAAGTGCAGAGGCAAAGATGTTGTTGAATGACAGGTGAGGTATGAGTGGCGGCAACTTGAAATTAGCGGAGATTGAGGCCTGGTGGGTAACGGGAAGAGAGGATATATTGAAGAGCAAGTTCCCATCTCCGGAGTTCAGATAGGTTGGTGTTAGCAGGAAGTATCCAGATAACCCGGACTGTGTAACACTGCGCCAAGATGTGCTGGCCGTGCACCAAGGCATGTTTAGCCACAGGGTGATCCTCATTACCAACAAACACTGTCTGCCTGTGTCCATTCATGCGAATGGACAGTTTGTTGCTGGTCATTCCCACATAGAATGCATCACAGTGTAGGCAGGTCAGCTGGTAGATCACGTGGGTGCTTTCACACGTGGCTCTGCCTTTGATCGTGTACACCTTCCGGGTTACAGGACTGGAGTAGGTGGTGGTGGGAGGGTGCATGGGACAGGTTTTACATCGGGGGCGGTTACAAGGGTAGGAGCCAGAGGGTAGGGAAGGTGGTTTGGGGATTTCATAGGGATGAACTAAGAGGTTACGAAGGTTAGGTGGACGGCGGAAAGACACTCTTGGTGGAGCGGGGAGGATTTCATGAAGGATGGATCTCATTTCAGGGCAGGATTTGAGGAAGTCGTATCCCTGCTGGAGAGCCACATTCAGAATCTGATCCAGTCCCGGAAAGTATCCTGTCACAAGTGGGGCACTTTTGGGGTTCTTCTGTGGGAGGTTCTGGGTTTGAGAGGATGAGGAAGTGGCTCTGGTTATTTGCTTCTGTACCAGGTCGGGAGGGTAGTGGCGGGATGCGAAAGCTGTTGTCAGGTTGTTGGTGTAATGCTTCAGGGATTCCGGACTGGAGCAGATTCGTTTGCCACGAAGACCTAGGCTGTAGGGAAGGGACCGTTTGATGTGGAATGGGTGGCAGCTGTCGTAATGGAGGTACTGTTGCTTGTTGGTGGGTTTGATGTGGAGGGACGTGTGAAGCTGGCCATTGGACAGGTGGAGGTCAACATCAAGGAAAGTGGCATGGGATTTGGAGTAGGACCAGGTGAATCTGATGGAACCAAAGGAGTTGAGGTTGGAGAGGAAATTCTGGAGTTCTTCTTCACTGTGAGTCCAGATCAAGAAGATGTCATCCATACATCTGTACCAAACTTTGGGTTGGCGGGCCTGGGTAACCAAGAAGGCTTCCTCTAAGCGACCCATGAATAGGTTGGCGTACGAGGGTGTCATCCTGGTACCCATGGCTGTTCTCTTAAATTGTTGGTATGTCTGGCCTTCAAAAGTGAAGAAGTTGTGGGTCAGGATGAAGCTGGCTACGGAAATGAGGAAAGAGGTTTTAGGTAGGGTGGCAGGTGATCAGCGTGAAAGGAAGTGCTCCATCGCAGCGAAGCCCTGGACGTGCAGAATATTTGTGTATAAGGAAGTGGCATCAATGGTTACAAGGATGGTTTCCAGGGGTAACAGATTGAGTAAAGATTCCAGGCGTTCGAGAAAGTGGTTGGTGTCTTTGATGAAGGATGGGAGACTGCATGTAATGGGTTGAAGGTGTTGATCTACGTAGGCAGAGATACATTCTGTGGGGGCTTGGTAACCAGCTACAATGGGGCGGCCGGGATGATTGGGTTTGTGAATTTTAGGAAGAAGGTAGAAGGTAGGGGTGCGGGGTGTCGGTGGGGTCAGGAGGTTGATGGACTCAGGTGAAAGGATTTGTAGGGGGCCTAAGGTTCTGAGGATTCCTTGAAGCTCCGCCTGGACATCTGGAATGGGATTACCTTGGCAAACTTTGTATGATGTGTTGTCTGAAAGCTGACGCAGTCCCTCAGCCACATACTCCCAACAATCAAGTACCACGGTCGTGGAACCCTTGTCCGCCGGAAGAATGACGATGGATCGGTCAGCCTTCAGATCATGGATAGCTTGGGCTTCAGCAGTGGTGACGTTGGGAGTAGGATTAAGGTTTTTTTAAGAAGGATTGAGAGGCAAGGCTGGAAGTCAGAAATTCCTGGAAGGTTTGGAGAGGGTGATTTTGAGGAAGAGGAACTGGGTCCCACTGTGATGGAGGACGGAACTGTTCCAGGCAGGGTTCAATTTGGATAGTGTCTTGGGGAGTTGGATCATTAGGAGTAGGATTAGGATCATTTTTCTTTGTGGCAAAGTGATATTTCCAGCAGAGAGTACGAGTGTAGGACAGTAAATCTTTGACGAGGGCTGTTTGGTTGACTCTGGGAGTGGGGCTGAAGGTGAGGCCTTTGGATAGGACAGAGGTTTCGGATTGGGAGAGAGGTTTGGAGGAAAGGTTAACTCTGAATTAGGATGTTGTGGTTCCAGATTGTGTTGATTGAAATTTTGAGGTTTTGGAGGGAGTGGAGCAGGAAGTGGGAGATTGAGTAGATGGGAGAGACTGGGTTTGTGTGCAATGAGAGGAGGTTGAGGTTTGCTGGAAAGGTTGTGAAGGGTGAGTGAGTTGCCTTTCCAGAGGTGGGAAACCAGGAGATTGGATAGTTTTTTGAGGTGGAGGGTGGCATGCTGTTCTAATTTGGGGTTGGCCTGTAGGAGGATGCTCTGAACAGCCGGTGTGGATGTGGGAGAGGAAAGATTGAGGACTTTTATTAAGGATAGGAGTTGACGAATGTGTTCATTGGTCTAGGTCTTCGTGGCAAACGAATCTGCTCCAGTCCAGAATCCCTGAACCATTACACCAACAACCCGAAAACAGCTTTCGCATCCCGCAACTACCCTCCCAACCTGGTACAGAAGCAAATAACCAGAGCCACTTCCTCATCCCCTCAAACCCAGAACCTCCCACAGAAGAACCACAAAAGTGCCCCACTTGTGACAGGATACTTTCCGGGACTGGATCAGATTCTGAATGTGGCTCTCCAGCAGGGATACGACTTCCTCAAATCCTGCCCTGAAATGAGATCCATCCTTCATGAAATCCTCCCCACTCCACCAAGAGTGTCTTTCCGCCGTCCACCTAACCTTCGTAACCTCTTAGTTCATCCCTATGAAGCAACCGTTGGTTGCGAAAGCTTGAATTTTGTGTGTATGTTTGTGTTGATGTGACTTACCAAACGAAAGTGCTGGCATGTTGATAGACACACAAAAGTGCTGGCATGTTGATAGATACACAAACATATTTTAAACTGAAGATCTTACTTTTGGGACCTCTCTTGTATATTTGTTCATTTCCGAGTTTACTGCATTTACTGTATTATATCTTTGCTGCATAAAAGAAATTATTCAGGTAGTGAAGGGTGACGAAAATTTAATAGTCATGGGTGACTGGAATTCAAGAGTAGGAAAATGGAGAGAAGGAAACATAGTAGGTGAATATGGATTGGGCTAAGAAATGAAAGAGGAAGCCGCCTGGTAGAATCTTGTGCAGAGCATAACTTAATCATAGCTAACACTCAGTTTAAGAATCATGAAAGAAGGTTGTATACATGGAAGAACCCCGGAGATACTCTTAAGGTTTAAGATAGATTATATAATGGTAAGACAGAGATTTAAGAACCAGGTTTTAAATTGTAAGACATTTCCAGGGGCAGATGTGGACTCTGACCACAATCTATTGGTTATGACCTGTAGATTAAAACTGAAGAAACTGCAATAAGGTGGGAATTTAAGCAGATGGGACCTGGATAAACTGACTAAACCAGAGGTTGTACAGAGTTTCAGGGAGAGCATAAGAGAACAATTGACAAGAATGGGGGAAAGAAACACAGTAGAAGAGGAATGGGTAGCTTTGAGGGATGAAGTAGTGAAGGCAGCAGACGATCAAGTAGGTAAAAAGACGAGGGCTAGTAGAAATCCTTGGGTGACAGAGCAAATATTGAATTTAATTGATGAAAGGAAAAAATATAAAAATGTAGTAAATGATGCAGACAAAAAGGAATACAAATGTCTCAAAAATGAGATTGACAGGAAGTGCAAAATGGCTAAGCAGGGATGGCTAGAGGACAAATGTAAGGATGTAGAGGCTTATCTCACTAGGGGTAAATAGATACTGCCTACAGGAAAATCAAGAGACCTACTTGTATGGATATCAAGAGCTCAGATGGAAACTCACTTCTAAGCAAAGAAGGGAAAGCAGAAAAGTGGAAGGAGTATATAGAATGTCTATACAAGGGCGATTTACTTGAGGGCAATGTTACAGAAATGGAAGAGGATGAAGATGAAATGGGAGATATGATACTGCGTGAAGAGTTTGATAGAGCACTGAAAGACCTAAGTAGAAACAAGGCCCCGGGAGTAGACAACATTCCATTAGAACTACTGACAGCCTTGGTACAGCCAGTTCTGACAAAACTCTACAATCTGGTGAGCAAGATGTATGAGACAGGCGAAATACCCTCAGACTTCAAGAAGAATATAATAATTCCAATCCCAAAGAAAGCAGGCGTTGACATATGTAAAAATTACCGAACTATCAGTTTAATAAGTAACGGCTGCAAAATACTAACGCGAATTCTTTACAGACGAATGGAAAAACTGGTAGAAGCTGACCTCAGGGAAGATCAGTTTGGATTCCATAGAAATATGGGAACACATGAGGCATATACTGACTCTATGACTTATTTTAGAAGCTAGATTAAGAAAAGGCAAACCTACGTTTCTAGCATTTGTAGACTTAGAGAAAGCTTTTGACAATGTTGACTGGAATACTCTCTTTCAAATTCTGAAGGTGGCAGGGATAAATACAGAGAGCGAAAGGCTATTTACAGTTTGTACAGAAAGCAGATGGCAGTTGTAAGGGTCGAGGGACATGAAAGGGAAGCAGTGGTTGGGAAGGGAGTGAGACAGGGTTGTAGCCTCTCCCCGATGTTATTCAATCTGTATATTGAGCAAGCAGTAAAGGAAACACAAGAAAAATTTGGAGTAGGAATTAAAATCCATGGAGAAAAAATAAAAACTTTAAGGTTCGCCGATGACATTGCAATTCTGTCGGAGACAGCAAAGGACTTGGAAGAGCAGATGAATGGAATGGACAGTGTCTTGAAAGGAGGATATAAGATGAACATCAACAAAAGCAAAACGAGGATAATGGAATGTAGTCGAATTAAGTCGGGTGATACTGAGGGAGTTAGATTAGGAAATGAGACACTTAAAAGTACTAAAGGAGTTTTGCTATTTGGGGAGCAAAATACCTGATGATGGTTGAAGTAGAGAGGATATAAAATGTAGACTGGCAATGGCAAGGAAAGCGTTTCTGAAGAAGAGAAATTTGTTAACATCGAGTATAGATTTAAGTGTCAGGAAGTCGTTTCTGAAAGTAGTTGTATAGAGTGCAGCCATGTATGGTAGTGAAACGTGGACGATAAGTAGTTGAGACAAGAAGAGAATAGAAGCTTTCGAAATGTGGTGCTACAGAAGAATGCTGAAGATTAGATGGGTAGAACACATAACTAATGAGGAGGTACTGAATAGGATTGGGGAGAATAAGAGTTTGTGGCACAACTTGACTAGAGGAAGGGATCAGTTGGTAGGACATGTTCTGAGGCATCAAGTGATCACCAATTTAGTATTGGAGGGCAGCGTGGAGGGTAAAAATCATAGAGGGAGACCAAGAGATGAATACACTAAACAGATTCAGAAGGATGTAGGTTGCAGTAGGTACTGGGAGATGAAGAAGCTTGCACAGGATAGAGTAGCATGGAGACCTGCATCAAACCAGTCTCAGGACTGAAGACCACAACAACAACATCTTTGTTGCTCCAGCTAAACAAAGAAGAGCAACATTTACAGCTGAAATTTCATAGTAGTTTCCCGTGTCATGACACAGCTTTTAGTACACAGTATTGATATATAAATTCTATCACATTTGATATCCTCTGGATACAAGCTATTTAAACTATATAAGGTTTTTCAATTTAACATGCTTTAGCTTTCATGGGAGAACAAAATAGTTGAATTCATTGCATGTGATGAGAAGACATGTGTTTACATTACAGATTTCTTTATTTATGTCACTTAGTGTAACCGTGAAGCCCTAGTACTGTTTACAGATTTATAACAAATATTTTCTTGAATTGATGATCTACTCATAGGTAATGCACACATTTTATACTGTGCATAATGCATATCAGTAATGGAGCATGCACCTCATAATTGGTAAAACAGGAATGTACACAGCAAATGTGTTGCTGCCTTTATTAAAGAGGGAACAAGACCTAACAGAAGACAGAACGTGCTTCAGCAATCTCACCAACTTCATTGAGAAGTAACCGTAGTAAAGCTACATTCGTACAATGTTTAAACAGTAATTTATCACTACCAGTTTTGTTTAAACCAGGGCCAACCAGAAATTCTGCACACATGCAAAGCTGCTGCACATGTGCACCTTCTTGGTCACACTGAGAACACATGCCACACGTGTAAACAGGAAAAGGGAACCGCCATTGCTCATGTAATGTAGGCCTCTAAGCAAAGATCTCACTGCTTTGCTTTACCCACTAGCTGTGAAGCACTGTATTTGGGGCACTCACACGCTCTTCTCACAGTAATGAAATCATGGGAAGGTATCATGTTATTCCATCGCTCTATCAACAAACGTCATGGTTCTAAAACAAATGGTGCATAAATATGCTGGGTTAGTTTCACGCCTATGTTAGGTACCGAAATATCCTTTGCGGCAAGGCATGTGCCTCTCAGTAACGAAAGGATGATTTTTAGGCATGTGAGTACACCCCTTGAAGAACCAGTTTAATATCAAATTTTTCAGATAACAATGTTTTCCTATGTAACAAGGAACAGGATGAGGCACAGTTAATAAATAATAATTTTAAATCCAGGAAAAAAATAGCGAAACATGTTTATCACTGATGATGAGAAATGATAAAGTTGATATTGCGCACAAAAGCACGGCATATTCATAAACACAAGAAGTTGCTACGATTTTCGTCACTAATACTCGATCGAAACCTTGATTTATTCATTTTCATTACAGAGAAAAATCTTTCACACACGTAAGTAGATCCAAACAAGGGCTAAACTCTTGCAGCTTTGTGATGTAGGTGTGGGAACTCTTGCTGTGGAAAATTTTTGTAGAATTCTTTTATACTACATACTGCAAAGAACTTGTCCTTCAGCTATGTGTTGTAATGCAGGTTGATCAGTTCCATCTATAGATGATTCAGAGCATCTTCAACTGACGCTGAAAACGACCGTGCAAAGCAACGAATGATAGGAGACACACTTGTTAACATCTGCAAATCATGTTTGAAATTTGCTCTTTATTTTTAAATTATTGATATGTTATTATTAAAATCTAGTACTTTCATGGGCCAAACACAAAGGTTAGTGAAATGTGCAGTGTATTCAAACAATAGTTGGGTCTCACAAAGAGCAAACTTCCTTTCAAAAGAGTTTAATTTTCCCAACATGTCAGAAATTAAATTATTTTCACCTTGCAAACTAATGTTTGGACTGTTGGTACAAGACGTAATGTCGATGAGAAATGCAAGGGCCGTTAGCCAGCAAAGGTCTTCTAATTCTGATTCTCTCCTACTCTCCTCATGTAAGAAATGTAGTACAGCCACACATAAATTGCAATATCTTTTGAACATTTTACCTCAACTAAGCCAGCGTACTTCAGTATAGTAAGGTATGTCGCATATGCCTCTCCTAATTCCTCCAAGGATGGTTGAAATCGGTGATGTGCGAGCCCATGTGTCTTCAGATAGTTTACATCATGCACAACAATTTGCATGGCGTTTTGTAAAGTTACTGATTTTGCACAAAGCACCTCTTGATGTAGAATGCAGAGAGTTTTATACAGTTTTATACAAAGTCTTTTCTGTGCATCCTAGCTTTTTACGTATGCATCAGTGTTATGGGTCCTCTCTGATAGCCTCGCATTGCCAGTGCTCCACAAGTGGTCGCTGAGATTAACCAATTCCAATCCATACTGACAACATCAATTGCTTGCTAGACAGCTCGGAGTATGTCTACACCTGCTGCAGTCCCTTTCAAAGGCACCAAGTCTAAACTATCCTCTGTTACACATAGAGAGTTATCGACACATCATTTGTATATCACTACCTGAGCCAAATCTGTAAGATCTGTTGCTTCATCCAAAGCAACATAGTTGTTAACCTTATTTATTAACTGCCTGTGCACATCACTGGCCGTAATACCTATACATCTGTGTCACTACTTGTATGGAAAGGCCAATTTCTTGAAACCTCCTACTGTTCGTGATACACGAAAGTTCTGCACCATCAACGAGACAGTCTTTCACATATTTCCCTTCGGAAAACCGTTTCCCAATTCTTAATGCAATTTTGAAACTTGCTCTCTGTGCAGATGTACTGTGACTGTCATTCTGGAAAATTGAAAACAGTACACTGCAAAGCAAAACAGAAATGAATGTAACACAAGAAACAAAGAGTTGAAGAGGTATCAATTATTACGACTTACATTAAAATGCTGTCGATGTGCCACACCCATTTTCTCAAGCGCACTTAATTTTCCTTGCTGTTCCTCACTGTTCAGTGCACTACACTTGTCTTTACAAAATGAGTTGTAGTTTCTCCAAATTGTGAACTTCCGCAGGCCGCCTATTATTTGGCAGCACAGCAAACACTGAATGTTTTCACCTACTGCTATTAAGAAGAATTGCAGTTCCCAGTTGAGTTTAAATGGCTGAGAACACAGAACTCTCATTCTTTCCTTTTTTGCAATACTCGCTATTTCTCAGTATATCTTGTGCAAGGCTACCGTCACCAGACGGATGCAAGATGGGTTGTGCTTCGGTCCTCCCGGTACTGTGTAAACACGGAAGCAGAACTGTCGCCCCGCATTTGGTATTTACATCTAGTCACAGATGTCAATGTTCCGCTTTCCCCGCCGACCGAGATGTGTGTACCTGTGCCGCACTTCCACACTTTTGCACAACGTGCAGCATTTGGCCGGTCCTGATTTAAACAAACTACATTTAACATTGTAAAGTTAGTACGAAATCCATTGCAAAACATCAGAAAAGAGATCAGAATGCTACCTTGAGCTCCTAGTGACATTTTGCCAACAGTCATGTGATTCTATGTTGCAACAAGGCCAAGTGCATAGCTACTGCACTGCTTGCCTGGTCATCTTCAGTCAAATAAGTCACTACTGTAGATTGCTGATGTTGGCAACAATAAACATAACAGTCAATATGAATGCTCAGTTTTGTTCTGACATTAGATGACGAATACTAGAGGACAGTCGAACTTGTTTCCATAATAAAGCAACAACAGAAGGCAGTCAACACTCAAAAGACTTTAAAACAAAACAGGACAAATTAAAATAATTGCTAGGATAATTGATTATGTGAAATTAATAACTGGCTATCACTAAATTACAATCAACTGAAAATTGCCCATCACCATCTGACGTCTCAGACAGATAGAATACTTCTAAGTGCAGACGTGAGCCAGCAAGCATGTGTGACTACTATGCAATCAGTTCACATTATCATCATTATTCCCAAATATGAAGTAGTTTTGTAGAGCCCCTTGAAATGTAAATTAGGTGAAAATCAGTTGCTCTAGTTGTAACCTTTTTTTTCCCAACCTATAATAATTATTACACAAACACATTCAGATGGAAAATATCTGATCAATATCTATCAACAAAATAATCAATTTTTGAAAAAAATATGTAACTAGATCAATAAAACATATACTCACCAAGCAGGGGAAGGAGAATACACATATAAAAAGCCTTTCCTTCATATAAGAAGTCTCTCCTCCTATCCCGTCTGGGAAGTCTCTCCTGACCTGGGGTTCCAGATGACCTTTACAAACTTTCCCCATTTCCTGAGCCTCATCAGTCCTTTTCCTTCACCCTTCTTCCTTCCCCTTCAACCCTTCTGTCAGAAGGAGGAGCCACTACTGGCTCCAAAAGCTTGCAAAGTTAATATCGTTATAGGTGTGTTCTCCTACCGTGCACGATGAGCAGATTTTTTATTAATCTGATAAATACCTACAAGTCAAAACTCTTTCCTATAATAACAGCAGCAGCCTCTTTTTGTGGTGACACTGTTTTTACCATTAAATCAATTAAACTGATGCTTCATCGAAGTTACAGAAGTTAACTCAAACATTACACCTCACAGACTGCTTGTAGCAACACTCAGAGAGACTGAGATGCTACAGATGTAATTCACGATCATTTACTAAAACTGCAAATATCAATAAGATGAGAGAAGTCTACACTACCAGTGCCAAGAAGTGAATTAATGACAGGTTTGTAGAAAACACGAAAAAAGTTTGGATGTGTATGGTTACTCTTTGGCTCCATATAGTAATTACCACTACCTTTAGAAAAACGTTTTAACATCGTCAAGAGTTACTCACGCAAAATTCTCATTTCTGCTCTGTGTTCCTCTCTTGTAATTTAGAGTTGTTTTAAAACTGACACCCATCTTCTCCACCACTATCCCTATGCTGCCTTTGGACATTTATTATTTCCACAGAAGACACCAATGCCAAAAAATTTGAATTAACTAATTGCCCCCTTTAAAAAAGAAAAGGGCTCAACTTCATTACAGGCAGATTTGTTGTATAACTGATAAATATTTTTGTACTCTTTTATATCTGTTGATCTATTTTTAATCATATATACATTCGATATAGTTCAAAATAGAAGAAAATGTTACACTAGAATTCAATAGCAAGTATTTTACAATTAACTGCATAACATATACTAGGTCTTCATGCATCCAACTATTTCCTCCTGAATATTCCTCCAACATGTTTACATCCTTCCCTGATTTGCTGAGAATTTGTGTGCCTTAAGATTTCCAATATAAATTGTAAAAATTATATTACATAACATTTCATTTTGCAATGATTTTTAAATGGAATTATTTACCTTGGGTTGGTTGTCCCTTTGGTTTTCTGAGAACAGAGGTCGTGGACTCCTTGATGGTGGGTCTCCTCCTGTCCGTTCTGTGCCAACACCCGTAGAGTGCTTTCCCCCTGATAAATCAACATTTTCTGAGTTCTCGTTGCAGATAGACCGACACTTCGAACAAAGAACTTGCCGTGGCCGCAATCGGACAGTCATTCGAGAGTTTTTGTGACGAGCAGGAGGTCGTACAGGTCTCCGTACATGATGGAATGCTGCAGGTGGAGTTGCCTTTTCCTGGAAGTATGTGAAGCGTTGGCTCAAGCTAAAAAGCTTGTCCTCATCACATGCACTCCCAGATACCGGAATATTTATACCACATGGAAGCTGTCTGTAAAATAGAACACAAGAACAAATGAGAAAAATAACACGACTGAATCAAAACACTATTGTCACACAATAATTAAATGCCTAAGTAAATACAATGGTTTCAATTCTCTGAAGTGCTGCCAAATCATTGGCTAGAATTGAAACTCGTGCTCAGTAAAACTGCTTGGTGGGTAGCAATGTACACGAATCATTGCACATATACTAATCAGTCAAACATTATACATTATGGCTACTGATCTACTATTGATACAAACCAGTCCTCGTGACAGCAGCTTCAACTGGCGAGGAATTACTGCTAGTCAGACACATGCATGGTGCACACAGTATCAGTCCATGTGTAGAATGGGGAATGCACACAATCTATCTGAGTTTGACTGAGGACAAACTGTGATGGTCCGGAAGCTTGGCACAAGCATTTCGGGCACTGTATGACTTGTCAGGTATTAGAAGAGTGCTGTGGTGAGTGTCTTCAACATGTGGCAAAACCATGTTCACGTCATGGGCTCATGTGGCCACCCCTCATTACAGATGTCAGATGTCATAGCCTGGGCAGACTGGTAAAACAGGTAAGGTGGCAAACTGTGGCAGAACTAACATCAGACTTTAATGCTGAGAGAGTAAAAGTAAGTCTGAACACACAGTACACCAAACACCCTTAACGATGGGTCTCCACAGCCGACAACCCATGCATGTGCCAATATTAACACCACAACATCAACAACTATGACTGAAATGTGCCGTGGCCATCAGCAATGGACGCTGGCGCAGTGGCAGAGCACTGCACGGTCTGATGAATTCTGAAGCCTTTTCATCTTGCTGACGGGAGGGTGCGAATCTGTCATCTTCAAGGGGAACAGCTCCTCGAGACCTGCACTACGTGACACATGCAAGCTGGCAGCAGCTCCATCATGCTCTGGGGGACATTTACTTGGGTATCTATGGGTCCAGAGAAGCTCGTGCAAGCACCATGAAAGCCAAGACGTATCGTACACTGGTTGCACATGATGTACACTACTTCATGACAATAATGTTTTCCAATGGCAGTGGAATTTTTCATCATAATTATGCATCATGTCACAAGGCTTAAAGTGTGATTGAGAGGGTCGAGGAACAAAGTGGCGAGTTTCAGTTGATGTGACTGAATGTGGTGTCAGAGCTCATCCTCCTTCCTGGAATGTACATGAATTAGGTGACTTGCGTTTGCAAATGTGGTGCCAACTCCCTCCAGCAACCTACCAAGGTCTCACTGCTTCGATGTCATGACACATTGCCACTGTCAACTGTGCCAAAGGTGGATGTACCTGCTATTAGGTAGGTGGTCATAATGTTCCGGCTGATCAGTGTATAAAATTACTGTTTTATATATTACTTTTATGGTATATGGGTAATGAGTGTTAAAAGGCACCCAATGAATACCACGCATGAAAGTTATCATCGTACTCATAAAAATCACAGGTTTTGTATTCTACAGATAAACAGCAACACAGGTACCTGACAGTTGATTTACTATCGTCACTTGAGTTAGGGCAAGTGGTTTCACCCATCAACACCCAAGTCTTAAAAAGTATAGAGCTGTAGATTATTTTACTTCTTATGTATTATTTACATGACTGGCCAAAAGGGACAATATTTTTAAGGCTTAAATGAAAATGTAATCTTGTGTGTTGAGCAAGTATTAAAGGCCAAATAGGAAAATTTGGAGCAGGAATTAAAATCCATGGAGAAGAAACAAAAGTCTTGAGGTTAGCCGATGACATTGTAATTCTGTCACAGGCAGTATAGGACCTGGAAGAGTAGCTGAATGGAATGGACAGTGTCTTGAAAAGGATATAAGATGGACATCAAAAAAGCAAAACGAGGACAATGGAATGTAGTCAAATTAAATCAGGTGATGGTGAGGGAATTAAGATTAGGAAATGAGACACTTAAAATAGTAGACGAGTTTTGCTATTTGGGGAGAAAAATAACTGATGATGGTTGAAGTAGAGAGGATATAAAATGCAGACTGGCAATGGCAAGGAAAGCGTTTCTGAAGAAATCTCTTAACGTAGAGAATAGATTTAAGTGTCAGGAAATCTTTTCTGAAAGTATCTGTACGAAGTTCAATGATGTATGTAAGTGAAACATGGAGGATAAATAGTTTAGACAAGAAGAGAACAGAAGCTTTCAAAATGTGGTGCTACAGAAGAATGCTGAAGGTTTGGTGGATAGATCATGTAACTAATGAGGTGGTACTGAATAGAATTGGGGATCAGTTGGTATGACACATTCTGAGGCATCAAGGTATCACCAATTTAGTATTGGAGGGCAGTGTGGAGGGTAAAATTCATAAAGGGAGACCAAGAGATGAATACATTAAGCAGATTTGGAAGGATATAGGTTGCAGTAGGTATTTGGAGATGAAGAAGCTTGCACAGGATAGAGTAGCATGGAGAGCTGCATCAAATCAATGTCTGGACTAGAGGAGACCACCACCACCACCACCACCACCACCACCACCACCACCACCACCACCGCCACCACCACATAAAATGGGATGTAAAAGTGTGTAAAGTGACTCTACAATTGAAAACATTTCTGTTTGGCTTGTCTGATTGAGCATGTTAAAATGGAACCAAATATGACTTAGGGCACAAATCACTAATTCATATAAATATTCAGCACACATGACAAACTTTTCTGTGTTGCCATCTGAAACCGAAGGCAAGCACCACCAAACTAGGTATTGCTCCTTCATACCATACAGACTAATTACATTCTTTCACAATATGGTGTACTGATAGCCATATATAACAAGCCCCATACATTAATAGATCCTCTAGCTGGATAGGTAATTCTGGCACCAGAACACAATATAAAGTGAGTGGCTCAAAGTAGATACCACAGCTAAGCAGTGGATTCACTAAACATAGGTTTTTTCTCACACTTTATCATGTAGTATCCTTCTGCCCCAAGCCTGAATGGAAGCAATCAGGGTTATATCTCTCATAAAGGATACAAGCACAACAATTTAACAGCTACATGAATGTGGGCTGGCTCTCTCTAACATGTGCCTTTTTCCACTTAACTTTCCCTTTTCGTCTGCTTGTGATTCTTAACCATTTTTCAAAGTCCTCTCTTTACACATATCATGCAGATACAGAGCCAGACACCTCTACAGATCTCAACTTTTGAATTTCTTTAGGAGAACAATCACTATATAACTGGATGGATCATCAAATTTGCAAAGGAATTTTAAATTGGTCTGACACTAAGTCACTATGAAAAAAAGAAGGAACATTAGAGTTTCACATTTTGTCTATGAAGAGGGCAGTAGAGATGGAGCCCAAGTTCTGATTACAAGAGGACGCGTCCTTTACAAATAAATTATATCTGCATTTGTGAGGCATCTTACGATAAATATTGCTTGGGAATGAATTACTGTTTCAGTATCAAAATACAGAGAAGGATGAAAATTCTAGGTGATGTGATACTTATTTACGGTCATAAGCACCCGTCTGGTTCAGATGTGCAGCATTATTAAGGGCTTATGAGAAAAACACTGGCTAGTTGGTTGGAGGTGGCAATGGCTGCTCTACTCTCTGATCATAAACTAAGGCAGTAATTGAGTCATTTGAATTCAGTAACCGAGTCATATAAAAGCTAAATTTTATTTGCTTTCATAATAATGTAGCTCCATTAGTGTAAGATTGTCAGTAGACCCCACAATAAATGGAAAGCACCAATTTCTCAAGGATAGAGACAAAGTGTTCATTTCGCAGCTCATTAAAAGTGGCTAAAGTTCAGTACTCCAAAAGCACCCACTGTATTAAGCCCCTATTACACGATGTGCCTAAACTGTATACCTATGCACCAGCGCCCCAAGAGTGGATATCGGCAACTACGGGTTGGTTCACGTAGACCTATTACACCATCCACGCTGGATATACCTGGCGCACATGCGCTGTAGACGGTAATAACGCACGTAACGCAGATAGAACTGTCTGATCTCTTGTAAAGTCGTTTGTTCTACCGCGCAAAACACAAGAGGGGGGAGGGGGGGGCTGTGTGACTTATTGGAACGTCATTCGTTCAATTTATTTATTTGAGCTAAAGGCTCCTATTTAATAAGAAATTGTTTTTTATCATTATTTGTTAAGTAATTGTTATTATCGTATGTAAGTTACTACTGTTCTGAATAACAGATTCATAGTTACGACACTTGCTTACAAAGGTATATGTATTTAGACAGCATTTTGCGCATGGAGGACCCACTTGTTTTTGGAGCTATTGTCCTGGCAGTGACAGTAAATTTTCAATTTATGGCAGAATAACGACCAAAAGCCAGAGCTTGTTGAGTTCGACCCTGGCTGACAGAAGGGAGAGGATTATATTCACTGTTTACGAAAAAACTGAGGCTCGAAGATCCGCCGCAAGAACTTCGAAACTTCGTGAGCATGGACATCGCCTGTTTCGAAAAGCTGCTGTCTTTGATGAAGGTAACAAGTGACACACAGTCATGGGAGAGGCTGTCTCACATTCTCGAAGGTAAGAATTAAATCATATGTTTTGTGGTCATACCAGCCCAAGTCACGAATAAAATACCGGTAAAAGCCCTGTTATGTTGCAGGCTGGTTATAACATTACGTTTCCTGGCGACTTTCTCCCCTATCACTTGCAGTTTCTACTTTCTGGCATGCTGCAATAACACAAGATACGCAATCAAATATGAACTTTCGTAAGTATGGCATTACGATACAAATCGAAAATCACCATGTAACGTTATATGCATATTACTCAGAAAGAAACGATTGCCGACATACATTATTAAGACACAACGGGTCATACGTACACCGTTCCTCGCTATATGCCTGAATTAAGACGCTTAACGCCTCTTTGCACCGTGTCAGTTATAGAATATGAAACAATCAATAGAAAAAATGCTTTCACAAACAGCTAGGATGAAAGACTCTATTGGCAATTTTTTTTTCTGCGTTTATGAAACCTACAGGCCGTGTCCTACGTGAGCGACAGAAGCGAGCGACAGATTCAGGCGGCAAAACACAACCGCAGGTGTAGTTATGGAAGTGTCGTAAGTGAGCGACATATGTGTTGCTGCTTGTCTCCCGCTGCAACTGGCGACGTTTAAATTCAAACGTGTTTGAATCTTGTCGCTGCAGCACGCGCGACACACAGCGAGAGCCACGTGTCTTCTTGGCAAAAGCAGTGGAGCGGACGCGACGGCAGCTATGAATTACTTGACATCCGATTTTAAGAAAACTATTCGGTGAAAAAAATTTATTCTTCCGCAACCTATAGCTTGATATCCTTAAATGATAAAGGTCGGAATTTATTTTCGTTATTCGTCATAGTTACTGTGCTGCACGAAATTGAGTACATGGCTCCACGAAATTTTTAAGGATTTGCAGAGGTAAAATCACATTGTGTAGACTTTCCGTATAGTTCATTTAAGGCCATACATTATTGCGTATGAAATGTAACCAATATATCTAAATTGTATTTAAAGTTTAGACCGAAATGATATCTCTTTTCATTCTTGAGAGATTGGTTGTTATATCCGCGGACGGGTCGCTCGCGTCGAGTCCGAACCTTTCCTGCACTTCGGGCATCAAATGCTCGTAAAAATCTTCGTATCTCATAAAAGGTTCAAAATATCGAAATGATTTTTGGAAATGACAGCATGCAGAATGGACTATTTTATCGTATGATTATGCAGAGCGAAAACAAGACTCCCTATAACTTACACCATGAGGTTTTGTCCAAATTTTCATAGGCAAACAAAGGGAGAGAAACAGGTAAACGGGGTATCAAAGTAACCAGCATGAGGTTAGTTTGGCTAGAAAATATTTAACTGCTTGAAAGTAATCACAGTAATGAACGAAAACTTAATTAATAAGCTGAGGAAAAATTGAAATATATCACGAAAAGCTGTTTTAAATAAAGTGTCAAAAATGATCTGTTCAAGGCCTAGCTATTTTGCACATAAAAAGATACATTGGTGCGGTATTTAAATGTCAGAACGGTTTCCTTCGAATCAAGTACGCCAGTAAGGCAAACGAGGAATCAGCAAGATCATGCTTTCTGAATGAAACTTAAAATTAAAAAATGGAAGAAATCACTCAAATATTTTATGAAATTAGTGTAAATAAGTAGATCAGAGAAACGTTCTACGTGCCTTTGAATGCTGCTCGAAACCATGAACAGAAAATGAGGTGCACCAAACGTTTCCCTAATATTTTTTATTTCATACTTTTAGACAAATGATTACCAAAACGTTTGACTTTCTTTCCAAAAATTTTGTAAGCTTTACTTTTACAGGCTATTTACAGTAATTGAAACACTTGGCCTAACACTGACTGCTGATGAATTACGTTCGCAACATGGAATATCTGTAAAATTTCATGGTACACTGTAATTTATTAGGAATTGAATGTGTGTAATATACTGGGATAGGTGTGAAGATCAAGTTCTTTGGCAAGACCTTAAAAATTGCTTAGCAATGCAGTGTAAACAGTATTCAAGACCTTATCCTCGCACGTATATACGAACTGTATACGCTACCCCTACACCACAGCCACCTATTGTCCGTGCACCTTATTCTTGTCCTTAACTTTGTATTTAGCGTAGTTGGTCATGTAATAATTATTCCTCCGCATTTACTGCCTGTTAAAAGTTCTTGATAATGTAAAAAAACTATTCATATTTAATTTATTGATGAGATAGTCGAATGCTCCTCTGCTCATTCACGTGTATTCGAAGAACCTGTCTGGTGACCTTCGTAGTTGACGATACTTATGAAATTCTCCATGGAGATTCCTCCATTTGTAAATTTCATGCAGAGCATTCCTTTTCGTTTTGTTTCCTTAAGTAAATCTCATTCTGTAGCCTTACTCTCCAGCTACAGTATTCCACAGGTTAAGGACGCCGTTTTATACAAACAGCTGGTTGGCTCGTAACGCGACATGGTCGTTCGCACGCGCAGGACACCCAAGGTTGTTGTCGCCCGATGTTGCTGCTAGTCGCTGGAGTGTCCCGTATCCAGAAGTCGCTCGCTTCTGTCGCTCACGTAGGACGCGGCCTTAGAACTGCACTCTATCCTGGCGCGCAGATAATGTGTCTGCTAATTTTCGTAGTTTTACCCTTCTACCGCTAGATGCCAAAGCATGAATAAAGTTGTCTGTAAAAACATTGAGAAATGTAAATCAGATGACTGTCGCTAATGGTTAGAAAGAAAGATAGAGTAATTAATCAGAGCAGAAAAAAGGGGTTAGTGGTAGACGCAGTGCCACACCCTCCATGCTGGAGAACTGGCAGCTTCGGGGCCAGGGTCTACCCAGTACTGCAGCACAATATCTGCGGTAAGGTGGTTTCGTCGGTTGGATTAAAAGAGGAGAGAAGGGACCAAACTACGAGGTCATCAGACCTTTGTTCCGAATAAAACAATGCCACAAGTGTGAGAATAAAACAAACGAGACTGACAACACAAAACTGAATGAAAGGAGAAATCGCAAATACGATGAAGGGCAACAAACGTGTAAATGGTCAAAATGGGGACAAGAAAACCATAGAAACGCAAGAAATGGGATTAAGAGAGTAAAACAAGAAAGCAGATGACCATGGCTGGCTGACCATGATAATAAAAAGGAGAAGCCAGCCAGTCTGCAACACATTAAAACCTCCACCCTAAAAGCACTAGAGTGGAGGACACAGAGGGACAAAGGACATGTGCTAAAACGTAGATCAAGTGATAAAACCTACCCTCACAAATAAAACATAAAATTAAATCAGCCGATGAGGTGTTGTAAGATAAAATTTGCGGCAACGAGTCCGGTAACCCAAGATTCCGTCGCTGGGCAGTCAAGGTGGGACAGTGCACCAGAAGATGGGCCACTGTCAACCGGGCGCCGCACCTACACTGGAGGCAGGTCTTCGGGACCAACGCGGAGCCGGCAGAGGACAACTGATTCCTTGCGAGAGGCCAGCATGGAAGACTTCCACACATTCGTGATCTCCTTAATGACACACAGTTTGTTGTGCGTACTGTTATGCCATTCCGTCTCCCAAAGCCGAAAAACCCTGCGGCGTAAGTCAGAACACAGGTCAGGTTCAGATATGCTCATCTCCAGAAGCGGTTTCCGCATAGCCTGTCGCCAAGTTCGTTGCCTGGGATTCTGACGTGACCTGGGGTCCAGGCCAACACCACTGAACAACTGGATCATTCCAGGGCATATATGGACTCCTGGATGGTCGCTACCAAAGGATTACATGGGTAGCACTGGTCGAGAGCTTGTAGGCTGCTCAAGGAGTCAGCACACAGGAGAAATGACTCCCCTGGGCATGAGCGGATATGTTCAAGAGCACGAAATATGGCCGTCAGGCTCTGCAGTGAAAACACTGTAGCCATCGGGCAAAGTGGGCTCTTCTATATGTCCATGAACATAGGCAAAGCCAACGTGACCATTGGCCATCGAGACGTCAGTGTAAACCACTTATTGGCCTCGGTACATGTCAAGAATCAAAATGAAGTGACAGCAGAGAGCTGCAAGGTGAACTGAGTCCTTTGGGCCATGTGAAAGGTCCAGGCGAAGCCACGGCCTAGGTGTACATCATGGAGGTGTACACAATTGGACCTCTGAGTATAGGTTGTAAAGGCAAGGGCTCCAGTTCAGATAGAACGGTTTGGACGCGAATTGCAATTTTGAGCCCTGACCTGGGCTGCCGATGCGGGAGATGAACCGCCGTGGGTGGGAAAAGGAGACGGTAATTCGGATGTGCAGGATAACTACAAACGTGTGCAATGTAACTAGCAAGCAGTTGTGCACGCCTGACCTGCAACGGAGGGACTCCAGCCTGTGCAAGGACGCTGGTCACTAGACTCGTCTTCAAAGCTCCCGTTGCTAGTCGAACGCAACAGTGGTGCACTGGGTCGAGTAAACGCAACGCTGAGGGCGCCGCTGAACCATAAACCAGACTCCCATAGTCAAGCCGGGATTGAACAAGGGCTCTGTATAGCTGCAGAAGCGTAAAGCGATCTGCACCCCAGTTGGTGTTGCTCTGGCAGCAGAGGGCATTGAGGTGCTGCCAGCACTTCCACTTAAGCTGACGAAGGTGAGGAAACCAAGTCAATCAGGCGTCTAAAACCAGTTTTAAAAATCGATATGTCTTCACTGCAGTGAGTGTATCATAGGTAAGATAAAGTTCTGGTTCCGGATGAATGATACAAAACTGACAGAAGTGCATAACACAGGACTTTGCGGCCAAAAACTGAAAGCCATGGGCTAGAGCCCATGACTGCGCCTTGTGGATGGCTCCCTGTAGGCGCCACTCATTAACACCAGTACTGGTGGAGCAATACGACATGCGGAAGTCGTCCGCATAGAGAGAGGGTGAGACGGACGGCCCTACAGCTGCTGTTAGACGCATTAATGGCCACTAAAAATAGAGATACACTCAATACAGAGCCCTGCAGGACCCCATTCTCCTGGATATGGGGGAACTATGGGAGGCACCAACTTGGTCACGGAAAGTATGAAGCGATAGGAAATTCTGGATAAAAATCGGGAGTGGGCCTCGGATACCCCACTCGTATAATGTGCCAAGGATATGATGTCACCATGTGGTGTCATATGCTTCTCGTAAATAAAAAAAGACAGCAACAAGGTGTCGGTGTCTGGCAAAGGCTGTTCGGATGCCAGACTCGAGGGACACAAAATTATCAGTGGTCGAGTGATCCAGGCGGAAGCCGCCCTGGCACGAAGCCAGTGGGCCACGTGACTCCAGGACCCAAGCCAACTGCTGACACACCATACGTTCCAGCAGCTTGCAAAGAACGTTGGTGAGGCTGATGGGCCAATAGCTATCCACATCAAGCAGGTTTTTGCCGGGTTGCACTGGTATGATGGTGCTCTCCCGCCAGTGCGATGGAAAGACGCCATCGCACCAGATCCGACTGAGGATCACAAGGAGATGTTGCTTGTAACAAGATGAGAGACGTTTAATCATCTGACTGTGGATCCGATCTGGCCCAGGAGCTGTGTCAGGGCACTGAGGAGCTCCCACTCTGTAAATGGGGCATTATAGGGTTCACTGTGGCGTGTAGTGAACGAGAGGACTTTCCCTTCCATCCGCCGTTTGAGAGTGCAAAAGACTCCGATGCAGAGGCGCGAGCATAGTAATCAGCAAAGTGCTCGGCAATCCCATTTGAGTCGGTAGATAACACGCCATTTATGTTAACATTTATGTTTATGTTAACTTCTTTCTTTGAGTAGCCATTTTTCTCTCAAAAGCGTGCTTCAGATGTTTTAATTCGACGTCTAGATACTCCGGCGTGCAAATCCGTCTGGCTCTGTCAACGAGACTTGTAATCAGACCTCTCTTGTTGTGGATGGTGGTTAGAGTTTTTATGTAAGTATCTGTCTGTGTGCGTTATTTTTCTAAAAATCTGTTGTTTCAATCTTCCATCCGTCTGTCTCATAACTAAAACGTCCAAAAACGGTATTTTGTTATCATTTTCTCTCTCCATGGTAAACTGGATTCTTGGATTTATATTATTAAGGTAATCAAAAAATTCGCCTAAGGCTTCTCTACCATGTGGCCAGACCACAAATGTATCGTCTACATACCGATACCAGCGACATGGTTTCTTATCTGCTTTTTCCAAGACTGACTGTTCGAATTTCTCCATGTAGAAATTAGCTACTGCAGGACCCAATGGGCTACCCATTGCTACGCCATTAAGTTGTTCATAAAATTCATTATTCCACTGGAAATGACTGGAAGTAAGACAATGTCTTACTTCCAGTCATTTCCAGTGGAATAATGAATACGCCATTAAGTTGTTCATAAAAATCATTATTCCACTGGAAATGACTGGAAGTAAGACATTGCAGGACCCAATGGGTTACCCATTGCTAAGCCATTAAGTTGTTCATAAAATTCATTATTCCACTGGAAATGACTGGAAGTAAGACATTGTCATGTTCTTCGTTCTGTAAAAGATAAACGCGCTCCTCTATCAGCCAGTGGCGTATATAAAATTCCGTGTACATGTGGTAAAGTTTATGTTGGAACAACAAAAAGAAACGTAAATACACGGTTAAAAGAACACAGAAGTCTTTGCCGATTAGAAAAAACAGATAAATCGGCTGTTGCAGAACACGCTTTTCAGCCAGGAAATCATCAAGTGAAGTTTTCCGAAACAAAAATTTTATCTACGACGACGAAGTATTACCCACGGCTTTGTAGAGAAGCAATTGAAATATATAAACATAGGGATAATTTTAATCGAAAGAAGAGACCATGAAACTTAGTGATATTTGGACAGTAGCACTACAGAATTGCTAGACAGATTACGATCGATAGTTAAGTTTTATTTCTGACAATTATTATCTCTGCATATCACGCGTAACTCTGGTCACGCCCACTTTCTACGATATATAAGTCGCTCTCAGACGTCCGACCCGTCAGTCGGCAAGACTCACCGGAGGAGAAACACCCCTCTGAAGATGTCCAGCGCAGCTCTGGACGAAACGTTAGGAGCTGAAGAGTTTCATGGACCACGACCTTACATCCTGGAAGGTTTACCAGAAGATATGTCATCCGGTCGTGAAAGCTATACTATGATAAAAAGTCTTTACTCCTATATAAACATATTTTACATGTGGAATGCTATATGGTGAACTCCCCTGTCAATTAATGTAGGTTTTCACAACCCATTGACTATTATGGTGTGGGCAGATAATAATCATAGTAGCTTTGACGTCGGTGTTACGTTAAGTCACCAAACACGCAATTTTTTCACATTTGTACTGTGATTTCAGTTTTTTTGAGCTATTGTATCCATAAACATTAGGACAGACATCCAATATAGCATACTGAGAAAGGGGATGCGTAATATGCTTCTACAAACTCTAATAGTAGGCGCGACAAACGTAACAGGTATTTTGTGACTCACGTAACCTCCATTATTTGTTACGTTAGTCACTGGCTATACTGACATTTTATCTGCCTCACTGGAAATAAAAGCTTGATTTTACGATTTAATTTCAAAGAGACAATGTTAGTGTGTGTCAAAAATAACGTATAAAATATTTATGACAATTAATAGCCTTCTTTTTTTGGTAGGAAAATTAGTTGAAACGTGCATCAGTGGCCACAATGGCTCCAATAACACCAGCAGAACGGAAAAGAAGAAGTCGAGCTAAGCATGATCCACAGAAGAAGGAAATGGAAAGACAGAAAACAAGTGAAAATATGAAGAAAATTCGAGAAAGTAGGAAAGGTAACAAGAAAATTCAACAAAAGGAGAGGGAAGCTTCAAGAATCCGTATGAAAAGAATGAGAGAACGCCGAACACAGGCTTCTGACGAAACAGCATCCCCTACAATGCCAACAAGTTCGTCTGAAATATCACCACACTAAAGTGCTCGGTCACTACAAAGAGCTGTCAGAAAAGTGAATGAAGCTTTACCCAGCAGTCCTCGAAAACGTAGAAAAGTGATAACGAAATGATTTTCAACAAGTTTATGTAGCGTCTCTGTGTGACACAGTGTCAAGACATAGGGTCAACCTCAATCACTGAAGCAACGAAACAACTTGTGCAAGTTTTCTTGTGCAGTGATACAATTTCACGCTAGCTGCCTGGTAAGAAAAGTTATCAGGCATGCACAAACAAAGACAAGCATGCAAAAGAGGCTGATGATGTTCAATCTGAAGGAAGCCCACTTTTTGTTTAAAGAAAAGTACCCTGATGTGAAAATAGGATTGTCAATGTTTTGCCAACTGCGTCCACCACATGTTGCCTTGTTTGGCTCTTTGAGACAAGAAGTGTGCTGTTGTTTATACTGTGAGAACTTTGAATTCCTTCTTCACCAGATCCATTTGTACACAAGTGCAGAAACATCCACAAATGGCTTTGTACGTTCTATTGTGTGTCACATGCTTAACAAAAACTGTATGATAGGAAAGTGTCACTTGGGCTTACCTTCCGAACAATTAATAGACACCCTGGAGTTCAAAGTGCAACAGTCAACTGAAGAACTTGAGAACTGCAAGATTCAAGTCACTCAGTGGGATAGAAGGGGTGCAATTGTGAAGCAAGAATGGAATCTTCTTGAAGCAAAAGATGAACTAACATCTCAACTCCAGAAAGTAAAATTACACGTATATAACATATACCGACAGGCATCAGAATTGCAGAAACAGAAAGACTCTCTCCAGCCAGAAAGGGTGATACTGCAAAACAAACTTTGCTGAAAACTATTGTATAAGACACCAGAATGAACTAATGGCAGCACACTGGAACAACGATTGTGCTTTGACAATATATACTGGAGTTATACATCATCAACCAGATTCTACCGAGGATGTCAATCATCAGTGTTACGGTGTGATTTAAGATTGCAACAGTCACACATCTGCATATGTACAGATCTTCAACAAAGCCATCGTAACACATTTTGAAGAGCACTTTGAGACAGTTGAAAAAATTACAGTATGGAGTGATGGAGCAGCCAGTCATTTCAAGAACAGGTATTCCATTGCAGCTATGTCAGCGTGCCCAAAATATTCTGCTTGGAACTTTTTTGAATCTTATCATGGTAAGGGCGCACATGATGTTGTGGGTGGTGTCGCAAAAAGATGTGTGTGGAGGCGCGTCCTCCAAGGTGACGAGCATATTTCGAATGCTAGACAGTTCTATGATGTTCTTGTTGCAGGTTACTGTTTGTCGCAGAGAGTGACATGCAAGAAGAAATATGTGAACTGAGTAACCTTTTTAAATATGTAGCTCCTGTCCAAGGTATCAAGGGAGTGCATTGTGTGAAACGAGTACGAAATTTGCAGGTTTTGTTGTATGAAAGCACAGAAGATGCGGTTGCCATATCTGATAGTGTAAGATTTTACACTGTCAGTCTTCATAATAGCAATGATAATTCAGATAGCAGTATTCCCCAAGAAATTACTGAAAACTTTAGTAATGTCCTAACATCTGGTAATTCTGATCCTATAGACCTATCTGTACATGACTGGTGCATTGTTCAGTATGATAATCAGAGGTATCCCGGAGAAGTAGCTGGAGTGGATCCTGAGGATTCTAATGCTTTTCAAGTGTCTGTAATGATTCCTGCTGGCACATCTACATATAAATGGCCTGACAAAAAGGATCAAATTACTTATCATAAGAGTGACATTGTGAAGAAACTGCAATCACCACTATGCCCACTGTCATTTCAAGTTCAGTGAGGCTATATGAGATTTATCCAATGCTGTATGCTTTGTATTTACACATGTGCTTCAATCATAAGGCTGTAGCTTATTTTGAAATAAAGTTAATAGTTATGACCACTGTGTTACGTTTGTCGCAGCACCTTACTGATAAAGTCTTCCTGCCTCCACATAATAATTAGCCACACAGCAATAAGCAGCTGGTAAGAAGTAAGGTAGAGTACAGAGGTCAAAGTCATATTGATAAGGGTGAAACTAAGCAGCATTGGCACTTGACAAAAGCTGTTACAACATTAGTTGGTTTTTAAAGTGTCACACGAATGTTACATTTGTCACACTTTTTTAAATTTTATCTATAAATAGGCTAATGTATTTATAGGCAATTTGTGAATTAAAGAAGCCTGGAAGTCGACCTATCATGTGTAGTATAAAGGTTGTGAAAAAGTAATCATTGTTGCCAAAAGGGAGGGATTAAAATGTGTGTTGTCACTGAAAAATTTTACGTTAGTCACCATGGAATGACCCAACAGCCATTACAATCTGCACAACACCAGACACATAATACTCATTTTTTTAATTTTGTGAAGTATTAAAATCACTTACTCTGCACTGATGAGTGAATCTGTTTATTCTTTACTCATACCTCAGAATTTTATCATCAAGAATGGGGAGAGGTACAATGCCAAGCACCTCACAGCAGTTCGCAGCATACAGATGTAGATGTAACACGCGTTACACTACTTTCTCCATCAAGAAAATATTATTTTCGCAAAGTTATGCACCTTTCTCATCAAAACTCAATCACAGAATCTAGTTCTACTTATTCATGCACGTCCTGTGAATCATCTTACTTTAAATGCGATAATTTTGATCTTTTTATTCTTGGAAATGTAAAACCCGTTACAATGGAATGCCTGTATTATTGTTGTACACTGAGCTTCAATGAGAACATAAAATTTTTCTTCACAACCTACAAACCTCACTTTGTTGAAAGACTTGTCGAAAGTTTTGGGCTTTATCTGATTTGCTACCAAGTCAATTCAAACCATTTTACTGCATCCAGGACAGAAAATGATGGTTTAACAACAAATGCACATTCGCTTTCTTCAACACTAAGAATACTATACTACATCAATAATCACCTATAATAGGGCGTGAATGTGGAAATAGCCCCTGGGTCAAAATGCTGTGAGAGTCTGGTTGAACATGGCGAGAACCAAACCAATTTTGCATCTCATAACTTGACTTTTGGGTGGCAAGTTGCATTTTCTAGCGAAAGGAGAATTTGGCGATTTCCTATTTCACTCTAACACATAGCCCAGCCAATCTCCCATAATACCACTCAACATCCACCGTTTTTTATTGTTCGCCATCTGAAAACTTAGTGACGCCTATCTATTTTTGAAACAACGGGTTCTGCTGCGTTTACAGTCATCACAGGCTACTCCATTTCACCTAACACGATTCCACACAGCAGTGTTTTCCTTGGAATATTTTTTGGCCGATGCACTTTTCACCTCGAATTACTGGAGACTGTTTCTAGGGTAGTGCGCGGTAAAACAGTAGCGTTTCATTGGCACATCTTTCGGGTACTAATTTGAAATTAGGTTGTGTGGTATTCTCTTCTATTCTGTTGTTACACTTTCCTATGCGTCCTTAGTTTCATCACACACTAATTCCACAACATGTTGGGTCTATCTTTTAACCTGTGCGGCCATCCCGTGGATGCGTTGAATCCGTACACCCGTACTTTTTAGCAACTTTCAGGGCCTCACTCTGCAACATACATAAAGACAAACGTATTTTTTTTCTGCGCACTTACGAACCATTCCCACTTGAAGTAGTTAAATTTTCATACCCCATCTTATTGGCGTTTCTTTACACTTGCTCGTTCCCTTTCATCCACTCATCCTGTATCTTATCCTTGTTTCTTAAGTTCCATAAATTTGTGTTTTACCGTATTTTGAAACGCAACATTATGTCGCGCAGAAAAAGTCTGTCTTTCTCACTCACGTCAATTACCTTAATCTCCGATAAGGACACACATTTTTTGTTCGAAATCATGTTCTCATTTAAAAGTGCTACATGTCAACAGAAACTGGCAGAAAATAATGCACGTGGTGCGTTCTTTGGAGTGCTTGGTCTTGCCGGGTAAAACCGTTGTTTAACGAAATAACAATCACTTTTTTCACGTAACAGCATTGTCGGCAGTGTTTCTGGCAGATTTGATTTCTTTAAAGCACGAAAATATTCTTTTCAGCAGGCAGTAAAAAATCTGTCATACTTCTCGTATTGCTGTATTTCAATACATTAAATACAATTATACAATAATTCACATCGTTATTAAAATATTAACGTCCAAACAATAAATTAGATTGAGTTAATAACAGGGTTAACATTTGGATGGGCTTCTAAAGTAGATAGCTTAATAGATCGTTTAACAATTAGTATTTTGATTATTATTTCCTACTGTGTGACGTCTGACCCAAGAGCAGACTGGAGTAGGACCACACTGGATTACTTGCTTAAACAATCGCACTTCCTGCAATACAGTCTGCAGTACTGTTACACTCATTATTATTATTATTATCATCATCATTATCAAAAAGGTTCAAATGGCTCTGAGCATTATGGGATTTAACATCTGAGGTCATCAGTCGCCTAGAACTTAGAACTACTTAAACCCAACTAACCTAAGAACAGCACACACATCCATGCCCGAGGCAGGATTCGAACCTGCGACCGTAGCAGTCGCGCGGTTCCGGACTGAAGCGCCTAGAACCGCTCGGCCACCTGCTATTATCAAGAATACACTGACAGCAATCTGAAAGAAACATCCATGTTGTTGTTGTTGTTGTTGTTGTGGTCTTCAGTCCAGAGACTGCTACGATGCAGCTCTCCATGCTACCCTATCCTGTGCAAGCTGCTGCATCTCCCAGTACTTTCTGCAACCTACATCCTTCTGAATCTGCTTAGTGTATTCATCTCTTGGTCTCCCTCTACGATTTTTACCCTCCACGCTGCCCTCTAATACTAAATTGGTGATCCTTTGATGCCTCAAAACATGTCCTACCAACCGACCCCTTCTTCTAGTCAAGTTGTGCCACAAACTCCTCTTCTCCCCAATTCTACTCAATACCTCATCATTAGTTATGTGATCCACCCATCTAATCTTCGGCATTCTTCTGTAGCACCACATTTCGAAAGCTTCTATTGTCTTCTTGTCCAAAAATAATTTAGAAAAGAATGGTTGAAAGATAAAGGAGTTAACAGACTGGATTCAAAGGGTGCCGACAGATGCGGCAAATGTTCGATTTCATTTCTGTACAAAATGACGGTGACAGTCTTTTTTACCAGGACAAATTCGGCTAAATTCTTCATTCTGAAAAAATGTTAGCACTTTTTTTTACGGCATCTTGAATCTTTTTGCCACACTTGTTCTTTGGCGGAGCTAATACGCCATTTTCTGCCTGTAACTTCCTAGCTGCTTTTACCATCCTCTCTGAAACACGGAATTCTTGCATTGTCTCTTTTATAGTCCAGCTTTGTGGTACTGATGTCAGTATTTGCAATTTTTCAGGCTGCCTTGACAATTGCAATTTCTCTTTCAATTCTTTAATCAGTTGCTTACAATTTTCACAATCAGGAAATGTCATTTCTTGCTTGTACTATGTGTCTGAAGATCTTTTGGGGCGAATCCTCCGGCAGCAGCAATGTTATTCGCAAGTGCCTCTTGAGCTTCGCTTATTTTTCGTTTTGTGTAAACTTTAACATCCCTTTTCGATACTCTCGGAAATTTTAGAGGGGAGACCCCAAACGCAGTTAGTCTTGAATCGATTGATACTTCTAGATATGCTTCATCTTCTGAGTGGTTTGAAGCTGACTATGATTTTTCTGCTTTCTTTGCTAAAAAATTGTTTTCTGCAAAGTTGTACAGATCTTCTAACTAGGTTTCACATTGCTCTTAAGTCATGGCTTGCAACTGTTTTGCTGTTTCCACATTGACAATACGTAAACCCTTTTTAACAGAATGGTTCTTTGCACCAAAAGGATTACAACAAGATCTCCGCAGAAAGTCATATTTGTCCACCAGTACTACTTTGTGATGAAAGCATATTTGCGCACTTTCAGTAAGACATATCTCACTTCTTTGGTTTATTAATTCCTGTTGCTCTACCGAAAATTCTTTCATTGGAACGAAGCCTTGTTGATGTGTGTATGTTTTCAGATGACATGCTGAATTATCTGCAAGGCCAATGAAACATGGTACGAAACCTCGTTGATATCCATTACACTACAATTAAATTTATGCTTCCAATTGCCGTTTGTTTCAACAGTAGATAAAGTAGAAGTGGTGTATATTTCCAACTGAAAAATATTAAACAATCATAGATAACGGGAACTTCCTTGAGAATACAATAGAAAACAATTAAATAACGCGATAAACATTTCTAAAGAGTCACCTCATACCTTGAAATAATTTTTACTTACTGAAACATCATTTAAAAAGGCACCCACAACATCTGAACACTCTTCACTACAAACCCAGTGTGCATATTACTAAACTCCATTATTGTTGACACTAAATTGGTCTGTCTCCAAAATAAAAACAACTTTTTCTGATCAAACAAGGTGAGCTCAGATAACTCAGTTATTACTTGAGCAATCTGGATGCCACTTGCAGAGCTTTATGACATGCTGACAGGTTGCAGATAACTAAGGTATTAGCTTCAGAAAGTTACTCTTTCAGTAGATACAAGGCAATAAATATTTATGAGCCACTTTGATAGCACACTATGATGAATTTACCATAGTTTGACCTTTTGTACTACAACTAAGCTATTGTACCCACAAAGTTGAACAGGATCACAAAGCTTCAGCACGACAGGTCTCTTAGATCCTGAACAATGGTAAAACAAAGTTGATCATTTATTCATTTCAGTCGCAATGTCAAAAAACGAGCCTTTACGAAGAGGTGGCTAGTGGCCCCACCGTACTACTCATGAAGCTGTAATTTGGCAGTGCTTCATGTTAGGTCTATGTACATCCTGTAAAAATTTCATCGAAATTGGAGATGGTCGAGTGGGGACCCTTAGGTCACTTGACATGGAATGACCCTAATCCATTTGAGACGCTGACACAGGAAACTCCTATGGCACCCCTCTCGGATTTAGTGGTAAGAGCACCCAGTGAACAGCCCATCAAAAACTGAACATTGATGAAGCATGAAAACAAGGTGTGTGAAAAAAAAGCATAACAGAAACAGTGAACGGTCCAAGAACAAGAAGTGCAGTATAGAGGAACTACCACGCCAGTGGCGTTATGGTTAAGTGGCTATGGTGTTAATTACCCCGCGGGCGAGCTCTGATCGAAATTACGTTGTGTCAATTTTTTTCCCCCTCTTCACGGTATTCAAATTTGTGTCTGTGTCGTGTCGAGGTGTAACATCTGTTTACAACAGCATGGTGTAAGGAAGGAACCTATAATGACAGATGATTCTGCACAACTACTCTGTCAGCAGCAGGAATTAAGTGGCTTTCAAATGGGAACAGCAAAAGATTTGATGACAAGGCGAAAAGTCAGCCGAAACCTCCATTAGAAAACACGTCTGCTGTGTCACACACGGCATTAGTGACAATACATGTGTTGTGTGTGATAGAAATCTCTTACCAACACACTTAATTTGTAGCCTGGTAAGTGAGTGAGAAATATGTCTCCTTTCCCGATTTAGATATTCTGTGAATGTGGTCATTCCCAAGGAATGATGGAAACACAATAGTATGTCACGTAAGCTGCAACAATGAACACAACAGTTTCACCATCTCTCAGTTTCTCTGTGTTCTGTCAAAACAGATGTTTTTGTCTTTTTCGAAGCTGTGTTCCGTTTTGGAAGTTTTGACTCTTGAATTCTTTTGTTGTAACATAGTTCACCTTCGCTCTGTATTGCACTTGTTGGGTTTGGATCTTTCACTGTTCCAAGTCCCCCCCCCCCTTTTTTTCTTCCACAGTTCAGTACAATTTCTTCCCGTTTGCATGCTTAATCTGCGTTCAGTTTTTGGCAGGCTATCCACTGGGCCATCTTACCACTAAATCTGAGAGGGCAGCGATGGGGAGTTTCCCTTGTGAGCATCATAGGGACCTAAAGCACATCACATCACTGTTAATTGTGAGATTGTAGCATTCAGTCACGCTTCTGAAATCTGTTGATCTTGTGGTAAGTCAGGTTTACCTGTGCTGGAGGCTCGACATTGCTTATATGAAAATTCACGAAAAGTTGTATCGCTGGTTTCTCTGATATTCACTTAAATGTGCGATCGACAGCTGTGTGCTTTAGGCCCTTACGGATCTCAGCATTTCATTTGTATTCTAGTCACGTGACCTCGTTGGTAGGCATTACTACTTGGATTTAATCATTTCCACAAATTGCATTTTGTGTTTGGAGTTGGTTGTTTACTGTGGGGAAATCGGCTTTCAAGTGCAGTGTAAACAGGAACTATGTAGAAACCAATTTTAAATGCCAATACAAAAGTAAAGCTGTGGGGCCGGGTCGTGCGTCGTGATTGGGTAGCTCAGTCGGAAGAGAACTTGCCCGCGAAAGGCAAAGGTAGCGGTAAGATCTTCATGGGACCAAATTGCTGAGGTCATCGGTCCCTAAGGTCCTCTACTTAATCTAGCTTAAACTAACTTACGCTAAGGAGAACACACACACACACACCCATGCCCGAGAGAGGACTCGAACCTCCGACGGGGGGAGCCGCGCAAACCGTGACAAGGCACCCGAGACCGCGGGCATGCAAAGGTCCCGTGTTCGAGTCTCGGTCCGGCATATAGCCTTAATCTGCCAGGAAGTTTCATATCAGTGCGCACTCCGCTGCGGAGCCAAAAATTCATTCTGGGAACAGAAAAGTAAATTACCAGGAAAAGTTAGCCGCAAAAGAACTAGGGCCTCCGAAAACAGATCTTTGATTGAAAGAATGACGAAATCAAGTAAGTGTGACAAGAAGTGAACATTTAAAAAGAAAAGTGTACAGTTAGCACAAATTGTTGTGTGGGTAAAGTGTTAAGAATATCTGATTTTCAGCGCGGAGGTAAGTTCGTGGGCTAATACATCTCTTAACGATCTTGTACATTGTCCAAAAAAATGGAAAAGCACAAAAACTCCCACTTACACAAAAAAGAGGAATGGCGAGTTGTGAAAGCCTACAAGTTATTTCGTTACTGCCCTAAACTGTACTTAATTAGGGACCAAACAACAAAATTCCACAAAAAAATTCTTTTTTTTTGTCAGATAAGTTATGCATCTCATTATTATAATTATTATTGGCAGTGGCTGTAGTTGTATAAATTTGTTGGCAAGCGCAACTGTTATACAGCAGATGCTAATAATTTATCTGAATCCAAAAATTTGTGAACACTCAGCTTGAAAACTCACCACTACAGGCAACCATGCCACGGAGACGCGGTCGTGTTTCCTACAACAAACCGAGTGAGTTTGAAAGGTTGAAAGGTGTGAAATTGTGGCCTTCAGAGTGGCGGAATGTTCCTTTCGGAGAATTGTCACACAAGCTGGACGTGCTACGTCAGTTGTGCAATGATGCTGGTATCAGTGGTCACGTGACATTCTCACGCCCGTAGATGAAATTCAGGTCGTCCACGGGGCACAGACCCCGCAAGGATCATCGTAATATAAGGGCAAGCGGGCTTGTGAGGCCGGACTTGTCAACAGGAATTGTTGCGAACTGGTTATTTGTAGTGGGCATGCTCACACTCCACTAACGCCAGAGCATCGACGTGCACGGCTCAACTGGTGCCGTCAGAGGATCGCCTGGAAGATGGAATGGCACACCGCAGTCTTCAGCGATGTGCGTACGACGTACACCTGGTGTGCGCTGTATCGTAGACTCCATTCGCCAAAGACACACTGGCCCCATACCGGGCATTATGATCTGGGGTGCAATAAGCTACAACTCTTGAACCCCTTTGGTGTTTCTGATGGGAACGCTAGCCAGCACTCTGACCATGCAGAATGTTGTTACACCCATTCTTTTGCTCTTCTTGCAACAGAAGGCGATACGTTGTTCCAATAGAATAACCCTCGCCCACACACTGCCTGTGAAACTAAACACGCTCTGCAATACGTGCAGCAACTTGCCTGGCCATCACGACCTCCAGACTTCTCTGCCATCGACCACATGTGGGATTTGACGGGACGAGAAGTGACTCGTGCGTCTTGTCAGCCAACAACCATTGCAGAACTACGTGCACAGGTGGAGCAGGCATGGCATAATGTATCCCAGGGTAATATTAGACATCTGTAAAACCGACTGGCTGCCACAGTCAGCGCCTGCATTGCTGACTGTGGAGGCTAGACCACATGTTAGGAGGGGCGTTTGAAAAGTCCATGCAAAAATAAAAACTACTTACATGTTTGGGGTAAACCTGTTTTATTTTTCGACATAGTCTCCTTTTAGACTTATACATTTCGTCCAACACTGTTCTAATTTGTTGATCTCTTCCGAATAACAGGAATTGAATAAAATCCTTCCCACCAGCCATTTCTCCAAATTGGGGAACAAACAGTAGTCCGAGGGAGCCACGTCTGGAGAATAGGGGGGGGGGACGTGAAAAGGGTTGGAATCATATTTCCATTAATTTTGCGACCACAACTGCTGAAGCGTGTGCTGGTGCATTGTAATGATGGAAAAGGACTTTTTTGCGGTCCAATCACCGGTGGTTTTCTTGCAGCTCGGTTTTAAAACTGTCTAATAATAATGAATACTATGCACCTGTTATAGCTTACTCTTTTCCAGATAGTCGATGAGGATTATCCCTCGTGAATCCCAAAAGACAGTCACCATAACCTTTCCAGTCGAAGGAATGGTCTTCGCCATTTTGGTGCAGATTCTCCCTTGATAACCCATTGTTTAGATTGTTGTTTGGTCTCAGGAGTATAGTAATGTATCCATGTTTCATCCACACTGACGAAACGACGCTTAAAGTCTGCGGATTCTGCCTGAGCAGCTGTAAACCATCCTTGCAACACTTCACACGATTCCATTTTTGGTCAAGCGTGAGCAATTGCAGAACCGATCTTGCGGATAGCTTTCTCATGTCCAAATGTTTATGCAAAATATTATCTATCTGTTCATTCGAGATGCCCACAACACTAGCAATCTCACGCACCTTAACTCTTCTGTCATTCACCACCATATCATGAATTTTATCAATGATTTCTGAAGTCGTAACTACCACAGGGTGTCCAGAACGTTCAGTATCACTTGTGCCCATGTGACCACTCTGAAAATTTTGAAACCACTTATAAACTGTTCTAATCAAAGGTGCATCTTTATCAAGCTTCTCTTTAGTCTCCTGAGGCGTTTTTCCTTTCATAAAGTAATGTTTAATCACCAAACGAAATTCTTTTTCGTCCATTTTTTGACACCCACTCGACTTCCTTGATTCATACGAATGCCAAACACAAAGAAATAGACCAATATGGCTGAAACTTGGTGTGCGTTTTTTCCAAAGATGCTACTAACTAAACATGACCTCGATACGCGCCAGTGGTGCCATCTCTCGGACTTAGCACTGACTTTTCACACGCCCCTTGTATATGGATATCTGATACCTTAGAATCGTTTATGCTACTGATCTGCAAATATAATCATTTCATGTACTCCATAAGCACTTTTGCAATAACAAATCTTTGAGTGAACTGGAAACCTATAAAAGGGTGTATTAACTTTTTCAGGCAATGTATAAAACAGAAGGAAGTATGTTGATCATACACATATGTTTTTCTAGCTCATTTCTAACACATTTTGAAAGTTAGTTGGCTGAAATATGTGTGACAGACTTGGCGACATTGACTGTCAGGGCTGTACAAATTTCATGAGTCGACCTGGTATACATGCATTTTTCCGCATTATACAAAGAATTATTAATTATGTCTTAAAATTTGCAGTCCATTCCCGCATTAGGCACGTTCCTCTTTGTAAAAAAAAAAAAAAAAAAACCTATCATATAACAGAATACTGAATGCGTCACGACTGAAATATCTGTACGGTTTGGCCAATTTCCGAATTACACCACGATACAGTTCGATCAAGTTGTACTATATATGTAAATTTCAATAGCAAAGTTGTTATAAAAATATTTATATTCATCACCACTAACTTGACGTCCACTGCTGTATAAAAGCCGCCACTACAGTTTTTTCATGCATCATTCTCTCCAGCTATTGCGACTTGTGTTATTGCTACATGATTTATGCAATCTACCTATTTTTCATTAAGTTGTCATCTGTCTTTTCTTATCACTTGGAATCCAGCAAAGAACATCCTTTTGTTCATCAACCGTTCAATTCTTTGGCTTCATGTCCAACTCACCATCTCATTTCCACAACAGATGAAAAGGAGATTGAGTGAAAAAGTGGAAGCTCTGTTAGAAGAGAAATAGCATGGGTTCGGACATAGTAGACCAATAGTGGACCCAATCTTTAGTATGAGACAATTGACATAAAGGCATTGGGAGTGTGGGAACGATTGATGATGACGATGATGATGATGCTGCTATTGCTTGACATAGTGAAGGCTTACAATAGTGTCCCCAAAGAAAAGTTATCACGAACCTTGGAGAGATCGGTCGTTGGAAATCCAACAACTGAAATTCTTAAACCAAGTATTACAAAAGCTTCAGCTGCGCCCAGACCCAAATTTGATGAACTGATCGGATTAGTAATGGATATGGGATTCTTAACAGCACGGTCAACAGAATCCTTACTGGATGTAAGCATGCAAATTTCGTGGGGGAACAATGGCTGTTCTAACAGGCTACATTGCTTGTCATGTACTAAAACTTACCTGTCAACTGCCTTCATGATCTACATCTATATCTACATTCTACATATCACATCATGGTGTACAGTGGAGGGTGCGTTGTGGCCGAGTGTCCAGTCACGAGAGGAACGATTGCTGATAAGCCTTTGTGTGGGCTGCCTAATTTTATCTTCTTCATTTTTTTGGGGGATGTGTGTAGAGGAAGCAATATATACATATTGACTCTTCCAGGAACGAACCCTCTCGGCACACCACATCCTGGTGCAGGACGCCTCTCTTGCAGCATCTATCGCTGGAATTAGCTGAAAAAAGGTCTTTCATGCTTACAACACGATCATGTAACAAAACGTGCTCCTCTTCTTTGGATCCTCTATTTCCTCAATCAACCCTATTTGGTACAGATCCCACATCAACGAGCAATACTCAAATATCTCCTTTGTTTATAGGCTACATTCCCTGAAGATTCTACTGATGAATCTCAGTTTGGCATCTGCTTTATCCACAACTCATTGTATGTGGTCATTTTACTTTAAATTGCTCTGTATTCTTCTCCTTCTTGCGTTACGGCCTCTGTAGGACCACGGGTAGCCCCTTCGTGGACTGCATTCTCCTCTTCTTCTCCCAGAACCTCTTCATTCTTTCTCTTCTTCTCTCCCGCTCTTCTTCCGAAATCTTCAGTGTCCGTTTCTCCTGTTGGCTCCATTGGTGACAGTCTAATCTTCTTCTGTATTCTTCTCTGTCATTGATCTCCGGAATATTGCTCGGTGTATATTTGTTCCTGCAATTTTCCTTTCCTTCGACCTTGATCCCAAATTCCAACCAGTCCTTCCGAAGTTCAACAACCCAGTTGGTTTCTGTCTTTCCCCTTGTCCTCCCTGTTGTTTCCCACACTCTCTTCGTCATTCTGTCCATACTCATCCTAACTACATGTTCAGCAAACCTTGCCCTTTCGAGTCTGATTTCCCCGGATATTGTACTCATGTTCCGGTACAGTTCTTCGCTAGGTCTTCGCATCCACCTCTCTCCACCTCTTTTGGGACCTAGTATTTCTCTCTCTTCTTTCTCTAGTTGTTCTGCCCCATTTCTTCCTAGTGTCATCGTCTCAGCAGCATATAATACTGCATTCCTCACCGTTGCCTTGTAGTGGCTTATCTTTGCCTCTGTGGATATATTCTTTTTATTGTCTCTCTCTCGTCATGCAGAAGGCTGGCCTCATCTTCTTTATCCTCTCTGTTATTCCCTTCCTTCCTGTTATAAATTCTCCCAGGTATGTAAATTTGTCCACCATTTCCAGAGTACCTTCCGGTGTTTCCCAGTCTGCAGTGGTATTCAATGTCTTTGTCTTGTTATAGGCTATCCTCAGTCCCACCTTTCTGGCTACCTTACTTAAGTTGTCGAGTTGTGTCTTTGCGTCTCCTTCCGTCTCACTTACTATTGGTATGACGTCTGCAAAGGCTAGGCAGTCCACTTGAGCCGTGTTGTCTCCACCACATGGGTCTTTGGTATTCCCATTTCCTCGTTTATTGCTCTCCACTGCCTGATCACTTCGTCCAGTGCTATACTGAACAACAATCGTGACAATCCATCTCCCTGTAACACCAATCTTGATCTCAAATTCTTCTGGCAGTGCTCCTCTGAATCTCACCTTTACTTTTGTGTCTGTCAGAATTTCTTTTATGAGTTCTTGTGTAGTTCCATCAAGTCCTCTGTTCTTCAGGATCCTAACAAGGGTCTTTCTGTCGATGGAGTCGTATGCCTTTGTGAAGTCCTCTAAGGTTATTACTACCTTTTTGTTTTTTAAGGCCCTATGTTCTATCAGTTGCTTCAGGATAAATATCTGTTCTATACAACCTCTTCCCTTCCTGAATCCCGTTTGATAGTCGCCAACTGTACTTTCTACCTGTTCTTCTACTCTCTTGAGCAATAGTTTTGACAGCACCTCGTATCCGACCTCTAGTAGCGATATTCCTCTGTTGTTGTTTGCATCTCTTGTCGCCCTTCTTATGTATTGGTACTACAATTGCATTCTTCCATCCTTCTGGCAACTTCTTTGTTCTCCAGATCTGGTGAATTATGTTGGTCATGTTGTCTATTGCTTTGTTGCCTCCCCACTTTACCATCTCAGCTGCTATACCATCTTCTCCAGTTGCCTTATTATCCTTTAGATCACTTATGGCATCTCCCTGGTTGGAGGGCGTGGCTCTCTCTCTCTCTTCTGTGTCAGTCCCCAGTTCCAGCTCTTCTTCAGGTGATTCACAGTTCAGCGGGTCGTGGAAGTGCTCTGCAAAAATCTGACAGTTCTCCTTTGCACTAACAGCCAGCTCCCCTTTCTTATCTCTTATAAACAGTTCTCTACCCTTGTATCCAATCAGACTCTTTAAATCCCCGAAAAAGTGTCTGCTGTTGTTTTTCCTGAAATTGGTCTCAATCTCTTCCAGTTCCTGCTTCATCTTCTGTCTTCTGGTCCATCTTATTGTTCGGGCCGCTACCTTTCTTGCTCCTAAGAAAACTTCCCATTTTTCTAGGTCCTTCTTGCTGCTCCAGTCTCCCTAGGCTTTCCTGCGAGTCTCTACCGCTTCCTCATGTATACATACAACTAAATACTTTATGAGGTAAATGCTTCTGGTGATTATTCTGCAATCACGTAATCACACAATAATGCATCTTTCTGCCGATGTATTTGCAAAACATTAAATTTGTTTGTGTTATTCTCGCTGCACCAAGCATAGATCCTCTACAGGTAGTCCTGCATTTCACTACAATTTTCTAGTGTTACAACTGCTCTGTATGCAACTACAACAGCATCCTCTGTGAAAAGCCTCATGGAACTTCCCCTTCATTATCAGACAGTTGGGTTTCATAAGATCATTGTTTTTGGAACCTTTGTTGATTCCTACAAAGGGTTTTTTTGTTCTTGATAAATGTCATAATATGTGAGGTATATTTTATGATTCACTAACTATGGCACTTAAAATCAATGAATAAAAATGCTAGGGAAATGCCAGCTCAAGCTATCCACTGAGTGCTCATTGAACTCCTCTCTCCAACATTTTAGGGACGGAGCCTGACATTTCACAGCATTTTCAATTCAGTTACACTGGTTTTGGCCTTGGCAAGGGTGGTCAGCAAGTCTCCAGCCAAAATGAGGGTTGCCCTTTGTCAGTATATGAAACATGCATACTTAAGACATGCTATACTGCAAAGTGGTATACTAACAGTGACCTACTCTCAGTTAGGTGAGCATCAGTTCCTTCCTATGGTGTGACTGCTATGAGGTCTACTACACCTGGATGGCCAGTTTGACTGTGTTTGTTGTTGTTTACCATTTCCAGCCATTCATTTTTCCATTGAGCCATGACTCTTCTGTGTCAAGACAACAAGATGTTGGTCTGCGGCTGGACAGGACACAGAACTGCAAAATGAGTCTCTTCGAGCCTCTCTGACGGCTTTAGCAGCTGCGTAACTTCCCCCATATACTCACAACTCCAGGTACCCAGCAACAACTACCTCCTTGCCTTGGTTCTGTATCCTTTGTAAGGCACTGTGCATAGTCTGAATCATTTCTACTGGACACATTTGCTATATCACTTGTAGGGCAATGAGCTAGCCATGGCAGATCAGAAACTTTGTTCTGTGATTCCTTTCCAACTCTTTCAGTGCCCCTAGGAGTCTGCAACTCTGCATCATAGTGTCAGAATGGAAACTCTGAAAACTCTACCAGTAAAAACTACTGGACAGCCAACCATATCACCCTACCTATACCTTTTTTTCCCTTCAAAATGCAATCAGCAGTATAACATTACTTGAATTGTCAAGTTTAAATTCATTTAGATCTCTGAAGATATCAAGCCAACAGTCTGTTCTATCGCTGGCTTCTTATTCTGAGGTTTGTTTGATTCCTGAGAGTCTTGAACATGTATCACAATGATTTGGTCGCATATGCTCAATTCATGAACATCTGTTTAAGGTGTGGCTGATCCACCACACTAAATGCCAATGTCTGAGGCACTGCTAATATTTCCAGGGCCTGTCTTAGCGTAAGGAGATGCTACTGTATTTGGAGTGGTGGTCCACCATCATCTGTACACAAGACTCTGAACTGGGCTGGTCAGAGATACACTTCAACTGACAATCAAATACCATCATAGTAGACCAGGCATATCTGCTTGAGGTAGAAGGCACATGCTAAATCATACACTTCACTGTTATAATCTAGTCAGAATCTGAAAAATATTCCATAAAACTGCAGGAGTTGGGCATCAGTTGGTTACTTACATTTAGAGGCATTTCAAAATATTCACTGATTTTATGCACTTTGTTAAAAAGTTCTGTCAAGTGCAGTAACAAAGTTAATTCCTTATCAAATATTAGGCCCAGAAAGCAGACATACTCCTTAAAATTTAAAATATTGTCCATTATTGTGAGCTCTGGTAGGTTAAAACTTCAACACACAGTAGATTAGAGATTAGATTAGATTAATACTTGTTCCATAGATCATGAATACGACACTTCGTAATGATGTAGAACATGTCAGGTTAATAAAAGATGTCTGTACAAGATATTACATTACACAAAATATTGCATGACACTAATGTTTAAGTTTCTTTTTCCCCCCTTAATTTATATCTAAAAATTCACCCAATGAGTAGGAGGAGTTGTCATCTAGAAATTCTTTTAATTTATTTTTAAATGTTGATTGGCTATCTGTCAGGCTTTTGATGCTGTTTGGTAGGTGACCAAAGACTTTTGTGGCAGCATAATTTACCCCTTTCTGTGCCAAAGTCAGATTTAATCCTGTATAGTGAAGATCATCCTTTCTCCTGGTTTTATAGCTATGCACACTGCTATTACTTTTGAACTGGGTTGGATTATTAACAACAAATTCCATAAGTGAATATATATACTGTGAGGTTACTGTGAGGATCCCTAGATCCTTAAATAGATGTCTGCAGGATGACCATGGGTGGGCACCAGCAATTATTCTGATTACACGTTTTTGAGCAACGAATACTTTTCTACTCAACAATGAATTACCCCAGAATATGATACCATACGAAAGCAGTGGATGAAAGTAGGCATAGTAAGCTAATTTACTGAGATTCTTATCACCAAAATTTGCAATAACCCTAATAGCATACGTAGCTGAACTCAGACGTTTCATCAGACCATCAATGAGTTGCTTCCAGTTCCTCGCATCAATGGACACACCTAAAAATTTTGAAAATTCTGCCTTAGCTACAGGCTTCTGTTCAAAGTCTATATTTATTACTGGAGTTGTGCCATTTACTGTACAGAACTGTATATACTGTGTTTTATCAAAATTTAAAGAGTGTCCGTTTGCTGAGAACCACTTAATAATTTTGTGAAAAACATCATTTACAATTACATCACTTAGTTCTTGGTTTTTGGATGTTATTACTATACTCGTATCATCAGCAAAAAGAACTAACTTTGCATCTTCATAAATGTGGAATGGTAAGTCATTAATGTATATCAAGAACAGTAAAGGACCTAAGACCGAACCCTGTGGGACCCCGTACTTGATAGCCCCCCAGTTTGAGGAATCAGCTGTTGTTTTAACATCACATGAACCACTTATTTCAACTTTCTGCATTCTTCCAGTTAAGTATGAATCAAACCATTTGTGCACTGCCCCCCTCAAACCATAATGATGTAGCTTATCTAAAAGAATTCCATGATTTACACAATCAATGGCCTTTGAGAGATCACAAAAAATACCAATGGGTGATGTCCGGTTATTCAGAGCATTTAATATTTGATCAGTGACAGTGTATATAGCATTTTCTGTTGAAAAGCCTTTCTGAAAACCAAACTGACATTTTGTTAGTACTTTATTTTTACAAATATGGGAGGCTACTCTTGAATACATTACTTTCTCAAAAATTTTTGATAGAGCTGTCAGAAGAGAGACTGGGCGGTAGTTGTTGACATCCGACGTATCCGACATATAACTTTTCTTAGTACTGCACAATAGTTAAAATTTGCACTAAATTTTCTTTGATAAGACCCTAAAACTATTTTTATTAGCCCATTTCTCCAGTTTCCTGGTGTCCAGCTGTAGTTGTCTCGCTGTTGTCCTAAGATCACATAAGGAGTAGAAAACTGTGGAGTCATCCACAAACAATGAACTTTTAACAGGTTAATGACTCCAGAAGATATGTCAGAGGTAGCTATTGGACACAGTGTATATCTTAGCACATGCCTTGGGGACTCCACCCCCTTGAATAAAGTGGCTGACAGGCCAACGCACTAAGTGGAGAAGTTTACTGTTTCAAGATCAAGAAACACACACCAACTTAATAGTTTCAATGCAAGAAAATCTCTTGTATCCCTGTCACCTGTATCCCCCCCCCTCTCTCTCTCAGTAATTCCTAACATTCATATCACTACTCTTCACTGAGCAACCCTCACTTACTGAATAGCTTTCATGTTAGAAGCCAATGTCTCACTGCAATGAATCAAAATGACCGACATACACTAATTGAACACTTGCCATTTCAGACACACCGGTAGTTTGGTTCTGAGACCTAGAATAAGTTAACAAAACATTCCAAACATTTTTGGTCTTCTAACACACTGTTTACGTGTGAGCAGTGAGTCAGAACATTGATTTACGGCGATTTGCACTTAATTCACAAAATGAAAGAACCATAATATCCTACAACTGTAATATTAATGAGTCACTGTAGGAATCAACCAACTTGTACAAACCTTGGGTGTGACACTTTCTGGTGATATGAAATGGAATGATCACACAGGCTCAGCTGTGGTCTGTGGTTAAAGCAGGTTGTAGACTTCAGTTTATTTGCAGAATACCGGGAAGTCCAATCAGTCAACAAAGGAGACTGCAATGATACTGCTTACAAATTACTCCTGCAACTGGTTCTAGAATACTGTTCACATGTGGGGGACCCATACCAAAAAGGACTAACAGCTGACATTGAGAGTATACAAAGACGGGCAGAATGAATGCTTGCAGGTTCGTATGATCCATGGGACAGTGTCACAGAGATACCGAAGGGACCGAACTAGTAGACTCTTGACGATAGATGTAAAATTTCCTGAGAAAGCCTACTATCGAAGTTTCAAGAGCTGGTTTTAAATAAATTCTAGGATTATACTACAATCCCCTACGTATCACTCAACAAAGTGATCATGAGAATATGATTAGAATAATTACAGCATGCACAGAGCCATTCAAAGAATCATTTTTCTTGCACTCCATATGAGAATGAAATGGGAAGCAACACTAATAACTGGTACAATGGGACGTACCCTCTCCCATGCACTTCAGAGTGGGTATAGATACAGATGTAGATCCAGGAATTTAAATTTTTTTACATATTATGTTGGTGCATAAGCTCGTAGCATTTTTCCATTTAGTTTAATTACTCAACGTATACACATTTACTCTCCTACACTATTTACAACAGTCAGCCAATGCTGTGGTAACTTTCCGATTCCACAACTACAAAAACCATGTGGTTTTAAGGCGAAGAAATTGTCAAGATGCTCGGAGAGCATTTGCATTCCAAAAGGAAGTTCCTTCAAGGTTATTGACAGACAGTGGATAAGACAAAAATCTGAGGGTGCAAGATCAGGGAATAATGTGGATGCGGAATGACTTACCCATCCCACTCCAGTATAGTGTTTTTTGTCAGTCTAGAAGAATGTAGGCGATTGTTTTCATGGAGTGGTGCCAATTCACACAATCTTCCTGGTTGTTGTTCTTGGATTGCATCTGCAAGATGTCTCAGTTGTTGACAATAAATGTCGGCAGTGATGGTTGGACCTCAGAGAAGCAATTCGTAGTACACCACACTGTGGCTGTTCCACCATATGCATATCATCATCTTTTGAGGATTTGAGCAGGTGTTTGTGTAGGGAGAGTTGCTGCTTTGTTCGGGCTCAGTCACTCCTTTCTTTTCCTTATGTTTATGTTAGGACACCACTTCTTGTCACCAGTAATAATACAGGATAGGAATGGTTTGTAATCATCACGAGTCAACTGATGACGAGCATACAGAAATGCAAATATGGCTACTCGCTGATTTTTGTGATTTTGGCTTATAGCATGCAGTACCCATAAACACCATTTCTGAACTGTTTGCACTGCATGCAAACATCACATGATTGTGGAATGATTGCAGTTCATCAAAGCTGCCAGTTCTTGAATACACTGACATGGACCATCATGGATTACTGCATTTAAAAGATCTTTGTCAAACCCTGAATGTGTTCCTGAACATGGAGAGTCACCAATGTCAAGATGATCTTTTTTTTTTTTTTTAATTCTCGCCATACTCTGCCCAATAGCATTATCCCCATGCATGTTGCAAATGTTTCTGGCTGCCTCCACTGTTGTCACCCATCTACTGAACTCAAACAGAAGAATATGTCAGAAAAGTTCCAATTTATCCACTTGGCACTCCATTTTCTTGCATACACAGCCCCAGTCACTATCTCCAAATGAAAATATCTAACACCAATAGCAGCAATGAACCACAAATAAAAAATCACCGTTTATAAATAAACCCAATGTGCACAACAAAAATGCTATGAGCTTATGCACAACGCTTTGTCACAGACACAAGCTTGGACAGTAGTCTAATGCCCGTATACAAAAATCACCAACATTGGGAATACAGGGCTACTACAAATTATTTATCTATTTTCAAAGTTCCATATTTTCCAAAATATTACATGTACAAATATGACTGATGCCTGTATAGAACCAGAAACTCGCCAAATTCACATTGTACCAACAGGTTGGTATTATGAGTGTAGTGCCTTGACAAAATAGCGACAAAGCAAGAAGAGTTTTTGTGTGCTGGAATATGTGAAATGTTTATCTGTTAATAACAGTTCGGCGTGCATTCAAAAGGAACTATTGAGAACAGCAGCCAAGTAAGATTATTGTGCATTGGTATCTACAATTAGGGAACACTTGTCTCCGTAAATGGGAAAGAACCAAGTGTGTCAGATGCAACTGTGGTGAGGGCGAGGGAAAGTTTCATACGAAGCCCAAAAAAGTCGACAGCCTGCCAATGCCATGAACTTGGAATAACACAGCAAACTGTGTGGAACATTTTGCAATCGTCGTTACATTTCAAGCTGTACTGTCTGCAGGTCGTGCATCAATTAAAACTGGAAGATTATGGCTGGCATCTCCAATTTTGCATTGCACTGCAGGATGCACTTGAGGATGCACATTTCGCCTCCAAGCTAATATTCAGTGACGAAGAAATCTTCCATTTATCTGGAAAGGTTAATTATCACAATATGAGAGTGTGAGGCACTGAACATTTTCATGAAATTATGGTGCACGAAAGAGATTCGTTGAAGGTTTTCTGTACAGTATCACAGACAGCGCTGTATGGGCTGTTTTTCTTCTGTGAAAAGACTGACAGATATCTCTTTCCCCGATACGTTGCAGTTGTGGTTGTTTCTGCAATTGACTGCTGATTTTCATCTTCCTGCAGGATGGGGCACCGACTTATTGAAGCACTGATGTTTGTCGCTACCTAAATGACGAATTTCTGCACCACTGGATTGGGTGTAGTGGTGAAGAAGGTGATGTGGCACTGTCCCCTTCCCTTGCCCCCTCCTCCGCACACCCAGGTCATTTGACCTAATGCCTCAAGACCTTTATCCTTAAGGGGTATATTAAGGCCCATATTTAAATATCCCCACTATCAGGATGTTGCTAGATAAGGTATAGAACGAACTTTACTACCACTTGGACGTGGGTCACGTTAACTAGAAGGACACACTTAGAAAACTTACAGTGGTGAAAAATGCAAGTTCGGTGTGTTTATGGTTCTATTCCTGCATAAATCATATTTTTACATGCAATACTTATGGAAAAAATAGGAGCTTTCAACACGAATAATTCATTTATGGTGGCTCTGTACTATCTGTGAAAGCCTGTATTGCATAATTCAGAAACTGTGGTTATTTTGATTAATGACTAAAACAGGATGAACTAGCCACTCTGAAAAACATTAAAATAACCAACCCACTAATAGTGCTTCCTTTGTAAGCAATTAACTCCCACAGTTGACTATATATGAGGCATTAAAAATCCATGCAATACCCATACAAGAAGTGGTATCAGGTGAGGTTATCACATCTGGAGTGCAGTTTTTGGAGATCATCTTATTGGACCACACATCATATCCGACTGTTTGAATGATGCACTGCATTTGCACTTTCTGAAAATGTATTGCATGAACCCCTGGAGGACACTCCCCTGCAACATAATGCAAGTATTTTTTTACCAGCATGATGGAGCTCCGGTGTACATGGATCACCTTGCCTGAGCATGCCTCACATGCACCGTCAAGAAGAGTGCAACTGGAAAGCTATTTTCATTTCCTTGATCTACACATTTCCTTCCCTTCACGTAACACTCCTGACTTTTTCCTATGGAGGTACATAAAGGCCATTGTGTAGTACTACCTCACACTGGTAGGAACAGTAATGAGCTTACTGAGAACATCTGTACTATGTTTGGTAACTTAAGTACAGAATATGGAAACTTGCAGAGATAATAAAATGCGCTTTGATACTACATTATCTGTAATGAAAATTGTGGTCATGAGTCTGAATATTTATTGTGAAGTATTTTTGTTTCTCGAATCAGTGAAGGCACACAGCTGATTTTTTGATTAAGCTAAGTTTCTCTCATGAAAAGGAAAAAAACGCCAGCTTCAAAAGCTGTGGAAGCTTAATTTCTATCTTCTGGCCATAGATTCCTTCTTGAATAATGTTCAAAATCTTGCTCTCTACAATACCAGCATTCAATAACACTGTAATTCTCATAATCAATACTTCTACAATTCTCAATGTACAGTTTATTTCTTTTTTAGCTTTTTATCTATTGCTACTCTGTAACTTAATTTTCAGCCTGCAAAACATCTTTATTATTTTGTTAGAAGCCAAGACTGCTTAATGTGAAACAGTATATTTCATGACCAGTTTCGACGGTAACTAGCTATCATGTTCAGATTCTCAGATCTCTCCACAAATAAGACATACTGAGAACACCTCTAATTACAATAATATAGTTCCACAGGTTTGTTAAATTCGTGAATGTTGCTAAATAAAATATCCATAGCAGCAATAATAGTACAGGAGCAAAAAAAGGTACATCATTAAAGATGATGCATCAACATTAATGCTGGAAGTGTCTTCTCACATGGACAACTATACACAGCATGTTTTTTTGTTGAACCACCAGAAAACTTATTCATTTTTGCACAAAATGTAGTTTAAATAACATTAATGGAAATTCCTGGTTGGAGCAATATGTAAAATAAAGAAAAAGGAACCACTCACCTATGGCGCATCAATGCTTGGAGCATAGAAACACATAACGGAAAACAGCATTCACATTAGCTTTTGAACACCAATGCTTTTGCTAACAACAGTATGCACATTCACACACTTAATCACACATGCATTCAAACACACACTCCCACAGTCAAAGCAAGACTAGTGAGTATTGAAAGCTAGTGTGAATGCTGTTTTCTGTTACAGGTTTCTGAGCCCCACACACCGATCCACTATACGTGAGTGCTTGCCCTTCCTTATTAAATGTAGTTTACAAGAACATACTCTGAATAAATTAGATGATACAGAAATGAGAGGATTATGTGTGTAATTTTTTTCCCCGAATTCAGAAAACAAATGAAAGAAAAAAGATCATGTGAAGCACGTCCCTTTTAAGTAATGTTGTAATAGGAATGGAACAGATTTACCACTTTGGACTGTAACTAATGCAAATCTTTTTGAGACATTGCCTATGACCGCATGCCCCTCCTATCTGCATCGTCAGCTGAGGATGACATGGCGGTTGGATGATCCTGATGGGCTACTTGTGGCCTGAAGACGGAGTGTGCTTTGCTTGCCTAACAAGTAAGCACAATCACACAGAACTAATTACTGTAAGAATAAGAAGGAGATCTAACAAAGAATCACATTATTTGAAATAGATTACTAAAGGTTGCATAACAGGCTAAAGCCAGAATTTTCAACAATCCTAGAACATACAAAACTTTCCTATCAGGAAACTTGAAGGCACACAGCTGATTTTTTGATTAAGCTAAGTTTCTCAAAAGAAAAGAAAAAAACGCCAGCTTCAAAAGCAAGCTGTGGAAGCTTGATTTCAATCTTCTGGCCATAGATTCCTTCTTGAATAACAAATGTTAGAAATTGATCGCAAGAAAGTCAAGAAATTTGGTTGTGATCAAAAAATTTGTAGTGGGAACAGTAAAAATACTAGGGCAACAACAAAGAAGAGAAAGGCACTGGAACATGGGATGATGAAATGATAGAGCATAGACTGACAGTGTAGATGAAATGGTTTTTTCATAAAGAAAAAAAGAGAGATAAACACATTCATAGAGAGCAGGAAAGAGGATGAGAGCAAAAAGTACAACAAGGCAATGTGGCAGGCAATACATACTGAATTCAAAAAGAACAGTACCAAGAACTTACAAAATATCTGGATATGGGGTGACTGGTTTCAAATCAATTAACCATCACTTTAGAGATTTCACAGGCAGACCAGATACTAACAACAGAACCCACTGTGGGTTGCAAGGCAAATATTATAAAGTTTATACACTGTGAGAAATCAACAGAACAAATACATTTACACAGCCACAAGAGGGAAAACCCCACACAAAATCTCATAGAATGCAACAAGTAGAGCAATATACTGCAAAACTAAAAAACAAGTCACCACGCGAAGATAATACATTAAACACCACTCAGAAAAACAAAGTGTCAAGTGACATGTCACCGACAGCACTATTAATTTTGTTTTTAAAAAATAGCCATGCTCTTCGTTTTTCTTTTTTTTTAAATTTATTTATATATTTTGTTTTGTTTCCAAGCTATTGTTATTTTAGTGATAGATGATAAGGTGTTCATTATGATTTCCACAATGTTCGATTTATAGGAGCAACAATCCAATGTGAAATTTGTATGAAAGTGGACTAAAAATTTATGAAAAATCTTCCAACTTTAAAAGCAAGTTTGTGGAGATAATGCCTTTGGTTAAATGCTATGTAATGAATGGTTGTAAAGAGGTATACTGTCATCAACCTGAAGGTTGCTTTGAACAAAACTGCCCTTTATTAGTCACGATCCTATTGGAGGTGGTCTGCCATTTCTTCTGCTCTTTGATTTGACTTTATGCATTTATAGGGAACACAAGCTGCTAAACATGGCACTTTTCACAATAACAAACATAGCCAGAGCTGCAAGAAGTGATAAGCAACAGATTATAATCTTATGGCAGACAGGGGATCAAACTACAGATCTACGGGTGTACAGTGTGTCTTCAAATGAGTCACTATGATGACACTGACTTACAAAAGGTCATCGATCAACTGACGATGACCCTCAATTTGGGAAGACCTTCAACCTCAGCTGGTGGTGCTCATGCTTAGAAGATTGAGGATCTAGTGTATGTCAGCAGTCAAAGTGACAAACAACTTGCAGAAGAGGATGGAAGGGCAGCTGGTTTGTGTCAGCAGATGTTAAACAGGTTTTTGTAAACTAAAAGTTAAACATCTTTTGTGATACAGAGGCATGTTCCCTTTTTAAGTTTGTTCCTTATTTGATCACTGAAAAGCAGAAGGCAAATTATGCAAAATTTTTGTAACAAATTTCTTGAATAAGCTGATCATGCTGAAACATTCGTGCAAAGGATCATACGAGAAGCTGAACATTGAGTAATCATCATAGTGCGTTGGTAACAAAAAGTATGACAGGCTCAATCCAATGCTAAAGTGATGCTCGCAGTTTTTTCAGCACCAACTGAATTATGTATTTTGAATTTTTATGTCAAAATCAAATTATCACGATTTAAATAACTAAACACTGCTGTTGTGATTCATTATTTACACCATGACTGATACATTTGTAGGCTTTCTAAAAACACTGATAAAGAAGAATGAAATTAAATCAAATTATCAACTGCATGCACTTTTAAGAAGGATAGACGGAAAGTTCATAAAAAAAGAGACTAGATTTGTGGTAAGTTTCAGCATTCTTATGTATCAATCTTTAACATTTACAGTTATTTCTTCTTCCAGATGTCTCCCACATTGGGAGGAGAAGCATTTCCTCTTTTCTCTCCTATTAAAAAACAGCGAAAACTTCACTTACTGGAATCTCGGATTTACCATATGTTTGGAAAAAGAGTTAACCATAAGTTTCATATAGCTCCATGTCCTGACATTAATTTTGAATGATTCCTGTCGTATCTGCCACAATTTACAAAGCATTATGTCCTCTTGGGACAGAGTGTATACATGGACACGGAAAAAAGATTCCCGGATTTTTCCCGGTTGAAAATACACTTTCTCCCGGGTGAAAATACATTTTTCCCCGTGTTATGTGAGAGTATACTTTTCCTTGGCACTGTAAAACTTATCAGTCTTTTGAATGTTTATGGTTTTATACACCGACACAGAATTTCCTAGCACTTTAGAAAATGAAATTGGGGGGGGAGGGGAGGACGACACATTTTGGAAAGATCTTTGATGTGCAGCAGCAAGATGTACGCTGCATATTTTCGTGTTACGAAGATATAAATTCGAATTCCACCAAACAACGCACGTTACTTTCCAAAGCATTGAAATCGAGATTGCGACGCGCTTTTGTAAGCCAGTCATAGCTGATGTCATGTGATCTCGCCAGCTGATGACAGCATAGGACACGTGATGTAGTCAGCCAATAGCAAGATCACTCTTAAGTAGTGCGAACACACAACTCAGAAAAGTTGATGGTTTAAATTAATATACATAGTGTTGCTACAAGAAAAACAGAGGTTTCACATATAATCGCAGTATCCAAGATTAATAAGCTGCAAGAGGAGCTAAGCTTCCACATATAATGTTGATCTTTTTTGCGCGTTTACACTTTAAGATGTATCACACAAATGTGCCAGTAAAATTTTTAATAACGACGTAAATGTCTGATCTTCTGCGCTCAAAATTCTTCTAGATGGTCGTCCTCAAAGAGTTGATTTTTAACTGAGAGTCAAATGCTCTGTGATTTAAGAAATTCATCGTACATTATCGCATATAGTTCATCTTGTGTAAAAGGAAATTTACTTAGAAAGTAACGCTTTTCATACCACCATCCGCAATGTTTTTCCGTGACCTGTTAGAAACTGATTCGTTTCAGCAGTTGCCAGAGAGCACCAGATAACAGGCGCCACCGCTCTTGCGCAGCTACGATGACACAGGAAGGCCGTATGTCACAAAAGAAACAAGACATCAGAGGACACTTCAAGTTCATAGGAATTTCATGAACCATACTAAAATGCATAATTGGGCTTATAGTGCACATTTGTATGTCCAGATTCGGATGTAAATTTTCTTGAGTACCAGTACTGTATTATCTCATGTTTGGTTCTCTATTATGTGAGCTAGGAGATGGAAAACGTGCAGCGAACAGTTGAAACTAGCCAACAGTGTGAAATCAAACACTTCGTTTCAAATAAATTGACTGCCTTAATAAAAGCCAAATCTCTTTAGCAAAGCGACAAAAATAACTTCATTAATGCTTGACTGTCAGAAAGGTGGAAATAAAACCTGAAAATAATAACATATTTTAGCCTTCCGTAATTATGTGAAGATATTTTAATTCATTTGATAGCTCCCGGCCACAGAAATCCGTTTTGTTTTCATTTGATGTGAGAGTAATAAATGAAGAGGAAACTGCAAAACCACTAAACGTAAACACAGGTCACGTAAAGACTACCCACCTCCACACCACAACTCAGACTGCTCTGTGCATCAGCCCCTGATCTACGATATTTCCGAACCAGGGCAATACTAGATAGTGGCGCCCAGCCACACATCCGTAGCCAGAAGCAGGAGAAGGTAAAACCCATACACGACTCAACTGCGCATGCACAAGAGCCCGCCTGCAACTGCTCAAACGAATCTAATGTCAGCAGCTGTCACGTCACGCTCATCGGAGGCAATTTGTCGTTATGAATCATTGAATAGTCTTTCTAAAGCCTTTGACACATTTTGCTGTTGGCAGACGCTTGTATGACCACTATGTTTTGTTGTATATGGTGGATTTCCTTTGTGACTTAAGTTTCATTTTTGTTTTTTCTTCCTCTTGTTAATGTTTTGTTGCTGCAGTATTATCCTGCAGACGCGGGATACAGTAATATCCTTTGTTGGAGTATTGATTCTTACCAATCAAAATCACAAAAATTTAACTGGAAACTAAAACAATGAAACATTCCAGGGTTTTTCCCAGATCTCCCGGTTGTCCCGGGTCGTGTACACCCTGTAGGACGTCCCTAGGAAGTGCAAAATGCATTCACACACCTGTTCACTGTGACTGCCACAATGACAACAGTTCTACTTATTGTCCACCTTTGCAGAAGTTATATGAGAGTGTTATATTACACTGTGTTCATAGCACTGTAACAGTCAGTAGTACAAACTAACAGAAATGAATGTTCATAGCCCACTCTGAGAATTGACATCAGGATTTGTCCATAAATCCATATACAGGATCGTCCCAATCTTTAGGGTCAAAATTAGCTGTTGTTTTTATTGTGTGTATAAATCCAATTTCTGCAATTTAATAGGAGACATTTACATCCCCCTGCATGTTACTTGTATTTATGCAAGTTAAAGTCAAAATATAAGAAAAGGTCATCATAAAGTATTCAAAACAGGCTTATACCATTTTACTCAAAGTTACCACTATTCTCTGTAAGTGTGTCATACTCTAGCATGTTTTTCCTTCTCTGCCCTAATACCCTTCTGCCCAAAGAAGAGTGACTCACAGAGATGGCATAAGATGCTAAATTGAGTATTTTGAGATAAGGAACAAATGGTTGACAGTTATTTCTTGACGTGTTATGAAGCCTTAAATGACCACTACATCTGAGCCATATGTTGCCAACTGCTCATGTTTTACAACAAACAAATGCAGGGCACTTTGACATTGGTAGCAGTACCTTGAAAAACAATATACAATTGTCTGGGGTGCTCCCATGTACTGCAACAGCTCTTGGTGGCCAGGTGACACAGAGTATGTGTCACCTGGCCACCAAGAGCTGTTGCAGTAAGATTGATTCACGGATCCAGTTATATGGCTCCTTCCGTGTATAGTGATTTTACGACTATGACGAGTGGGGCCTGAAGATGGCATCAATGTAATGTCGAAACTGGTAGCACACAGAAGTTCATAAAATAAAATAAGATTTTACAAATCATACGGCTATTGGTAAATTATTGCATCTAGAAGCATACGCAAAGTGTCTCCTTCACACCTATCACAGAGCTTACGAGCCACAATGTAGAAGTGAAGCTGCCACAGAATAAAATAGTGAAGATTCATGAGTGAATTGTAAGCATCCAAGCACAGTATAATTATGTTTTCTGTCTTGCTTGAGAAATCTTGCACTGAATTGATGCATACATCCAAGAACGACTTCCTTATGTTTTGACTGGATTAGTATGTGTTTGTGAAATGCATACACAGATGTAAGGGAAACAGTAACTTTTAACAACATTTATACAATAGAAATAATTTGCATCTAAATAGATGAATAAAAATCTACTTTCCAAAAACTAATACAGAAACAAACAATGTCGGAAATACGGAAGCGTCCGATCCCACCCGTCTGCTTTGACCCACGATGTCACAAATATGGCGGAAACAAAAACAAACACACATACTTTCCACAAGAAGCCTAATGACACTAACGGGACAAGCGCGGGAAATGGGGTGTTTTGGGTGGGGGGCAGACTAAATATAAATAAATTTAGACGCCTTGCGTAGCTACAACGTGTAAGTGAAGACAGCCATGCATGAATACCCACCCACCTCCCCAGGGGTCGTAACCCCTGCAACCCATAGAAGATAAAGATGCTTCAGTAGCTGATTAGTGTTTTTTGTCTTTTTTAAAAAAAAATCTCACGGGATAAACGAACAGATCAGAAAAGTAAATAAAATAAAATAATACAGAACTAGAGGCAGCACACTCAAACCAAACTCCGCGCCGTCATGACGTCACACACGACAACACCCATACGTCGCGGGTCAAAGCCGACGCGTTGGATCGGACGCTTCTGTTGACCCACAATGTCAGTGTTCTGCTTCGTCTGTTTGTACACATATGACATCAGATGCCGTATCATCATTACATCAAGGGTCAAAGCTCACATCCAGTGTCAATAGGTGAAACCTCACTGGTTTTTGCTCCAGAATGTACGGAGTACATTAGCCTACTTATAATTTTCATGTTCTACTAAAATGAAGTATTACAATTTATCATCAAGTATATTCTGTGCCTGTATGAAAGTTAATATTCTGAACCCAAAGGCCAGCTTTTCCTCACAGCTGCAAATTACTGTGTCATTAAATATGTTTACTGACATTGACCAGCACATTATAACACTCCCAAAAATATTTGTTTCCTGGTTCTGTTTTAGTAAAATATCAGTTTGGTGACATAAAACAATTGCTACAGCGGGTTTCTCTCTCATGAGGCGAAAAAAGTCTTGCAAAAGTTTCCTCGACCAGCCACCTTTAAGTAACAAATAAAATGTTTTCCTTCTCATCCTGTGTGGTAAGTCTCTCCTCACCTGGATTTCTGGGTAACTTTCCTGAAATCCACCCCTGTTCTTAGAACTCTCCAGTTCTTTTCCTTCACCCCTCTTCCTTCTCTTCAACCCTCCTGCCTGAAGAGGAGCCACTGGCTCCAAAAGCTTGCCCGATTACAACCCTCTTATGTGTGTGTCCTGCCAGCACTTGGCGAGTAGTTTTTTATCTATTCAATTAAATTATTTTGCCCAAAATAATGTTTGTGTTATTCCATTAGGAATGTCTCATTTGTACTGAATAATTCCACAAAGTTCTGTATTACGTGTTGCTGCTGTTGTTGCAGTTCTCCATACTACTCTATCCTGTCTGAACCTCTTCATTGCCAAGTAACTACTAAATCCTGCATCTGTCTGGATCTACTTACTGCACTTATCTCTTCGTTTCCCTCTACGATTTTTGCCCCACTCACTTCCCTCCAGAACTAAATTGGTCATTTCTTAATATTTCAGGATGTGTCCTACCAGCCAATCCCTCCTTCTAGTAAGGTTACGCCCCACATTTCTTACACAACCAACTGCAATCTGGATCAAAATTCAATATTTTTTTCATGTCCACATAAAAAATAAAACTTGACGGGAAATAGGCCTATCTGGTATAAAGTAAGATCAGAGATATGTCCAGAATATGGTACTGATTTTCGAAATAAATGGATGGGAGTCTAGGGTTTGGCATACCAAAGGTCACAAGACCCGTCAAACATGTGCTGTAAATATTAGACAGACAGTAAGTTGATGAGTCTCATTTTTTCTTGAATTTATTATCCAAAGCTGTGATTAAAGAATCCATCACATACTAACCTACTTTCAGTCGAACTAAAACTCATTTGTGTGGCAAATTTCAATCCTACAAGCTACTGAGCCTTGGCAGGGGTGTGTGTGTGTGTGTGTGTGTGTGTGTGTGTGTGACGAAACACTCCTCCCCAGTAACTAGTGATATAACTTAACTATGTTATATCACTCGTTTCTAAGGAGAGCAATCTGATTATGCACGTGAGCTAAGGAAATAAGACGATGCTATTCCCCGTTGACATTACATAAGAGACCTCAACAAATTAAAATCTTACATATCTCACAATCAAAGCCTTTTATTAATTTCGAAGAGAAGTTTCACGCTCAAGTAAGTTTCAACTGAACAAAAAATTCGGAATCAGTGTTCCATTTGACTTTCTTCTCTATTACACAGCCCTCTCTGGCCCCGATGGTATAGTAAAATAACAAAAAATTTATGAAATTTTCGGTACACGTATCGCACAGTAAAAGGTAGGGATTACATGCGACACAGCTGTCCATTGCCAGGGTAAATATTTTAATACATAACGCACATATGCTAATAGTGCTGTTGAAAACACAAACAATAAGAATGGAACAAATGTGACTATTCGACCGCAGTTTCCTGTACCTAGCATGTATGAAACGTTATAAGAGAACCTCCAAATTATTTCTAGCGAAGAGCTTCATGTATTTATGTTTAATTAAAACCAGGAACATTATTCCAATACTATGCAGTGTTGGCACGCTACGACTAGAGCTATAAACCAATCGTACACTTACTTTTTCGTTGAATCCAGCAATACGCCTTGATATAACTTAGTTTCATAAACGAAGGAAACTACTAGTATGTCTTGCAGAGCTTCCTCAACATTCACTAATATTTTTGAATTTTTCAATATTTTCGACAGTGAAATGGTTTCTGTGTCCGCCATATTGAATAGTAGAATTATTACCCAGCTGTCTTGGACGCATTTCGTCCCGCGAGGCTGGAAGTTGGTTTCTGAGCATGCGCAGTGTGCGTTATACAAGCGTTAATAGTTAATACACTGTAAAGGGACGTGTGTGCTATCGATAGATAGGTATTTTGCATTTCGGTGAGAATTTTATTATAATTCAGCAATAGATTTCAGATTGCCCCTTATTTTTTTACCTCCGTGGAAATAATTACGAAAATTTGAAAGGCTGTATTTCGTTGTACTTGGATAGGAGTGAAAGCAGCAAATGTCAACTGGAAAAGTGCGCCTGGTTGTTCTGTTAAAAATAAATAAGGAGCCTAATATCTAGAACTGTCATTCATTGGCGGTCTTGTTCAGTAGTAGTTGAAATTTTCCGTCGTAAATTTCAAAGACCGTGATATATCTGTTCGTATAGGCTTGTTCCAGTGTTATTTATCATTTTCTCCATGTACGCAACAAACGAGCGGCACAGTATATTTCAGAGCATTTATATAAACGAAATATTGAATCTTTAAATAACCATAGTACTAATATTCAGCAAGGTGACAACAGCTACCTAACTTTTTGCACCCCCCCCCCCCCCCCAATTACTTAGTTGCCTTCGGTTAGTAAGAAGCAAACAACACGGAGACGAATATAAAAACCTCCTCGTCGTTGCTATTTATTGGTTAGTTAGTTACATATATAAAAGTAGATTCTTAGACAGTTGTCATCACAAGCACAAGAAACCTCTGCAGTGAAGGACTGATCTTCATTTCGTGTTCTGTAAACAGTATTTAACATAAACTAGATTTAGACCATATCTAATTTATTTATTTCATGCCTTGTACAAAATCATATACGCTTTAATGTGTCACTAATTTTTGTATACTTTAATTGCTTGCTTTCGAACATTGCCTTGAACTCTCTCTTGAATAATGACGAATGTGGACGAAGTCGTGACTTGCCACGCAGTATAAGTACACTTCTTGTATAACATGTAATCTAAAAGACCAAATAAATAATTTAATCCAACATAAAAAATCTGCTTTGTATACATTAATTTAAATACTTCTTAAAAAGCTTGCTGTGTAGGCATTATTACTGTATCCCGAAGAAACCTGTAACAAAGCTTCTAGCACATGAAATGTGCACTTCTGAAACTATCACTATGTAGACTATACAAAAGAACATCTCTAACCTGATAGTAAGTGCAAATTTAGATAGTTAGTGACATATATATAAACCTTTTAAGAGAAGGAAACATGTTTCTGAATGAAAATTTATGAGAGTGAAAAAATATTAAGGTTTTGAATACAGTTGTGTGTTACTCCATAGGCTTAGTTCCATTCATAAAGCTAATATCTTCTTAGGTTTTTAATGTGCAAATGCACTGTGCTTAGGTATGGTTAAGGTATTGAGTCTACAGTTCTTCCCATACTATTGGAGCATTTTGAAATGCTTAAGACATTGTACCATTTATTTAATGTAACATTAGGAGTAAAATGTGTGCTTCAGCTGTTATCCTTTAATGTGTGTGTGTGAATTTTGTTCATTGACTGCTTCTAATAGTTGATCACTGCTTCAAACAATGCTGTAATATAGATCCAGATTCAAATAATTGAAAAAGTCACTTACTCTCCCATTTTTTTTTACGTACTCATTTTATACCCAACACATGAGTCACCCTGTTGCATGGGACCAACGACCTCGCTGTTTGGTCCCCTTCCCCAAATCTACTGCCTGTTACATGGGTCGTGTACTTTGATAGTACTATCTACATTTAATCTCAGACAGCAATCTAAAAAAGGAACAGGCCATTACAAGGATGATGTGACTTAACAAACAAAAGTGCTGGCAGGTCGATAGACACACAAACATACACACAAAATTCAAGCTTTAGCAACAAACGGTTGCTTCATCAGGAAAGAGGGAAGGAGAGGGAAAGACGAAAGGATGTGGGTTTTAAGGGAGAGGGTAAGGAGTCATTCCAATCCCGGGAGCGGAAAGACTTACCTTAGGGGGAATGAAGGGGTATACACTCGCACACACACACACACACATATCCATCCGCACATACACAGACACAAGCAGACATTTGTAAAGGCAAACTCTGCCTTTACAAATGTCTGCTTGTGTCTGTGTATGTGCGGATGGATATGTGTGTGTGTGTGTGCGAGTGTATACCCCTTCATTCCCCCTAAGGTAAGTCTTTCCGCTCCCGGGATTGGAATGACTCCTTACCCTCTCCCTTAAAACCCACTTCCTTTCGTCTTTCCCTCTCCTTCCCTCTTTCCGGATGAGGCAACAGTTTGTTGCGAAAGCTTGAATTTCATGTGTATGTTTGTGTTTGTTTGTGTCTATCGACCTGCCAGTACTTTCGTTCGGTAAGTCACATCATGTGTGTTTTTAGATATATTTTTACCACGTGGAATGTTTCCCTCTATATATATATATATATATATATAATATTATTATTGGTGTTTTGCTCTTAAAGAGCACATTTGGACTAAACTACATGGCCAGTTCCTTTTGCTGCCTTCCTTGCTGCCCAAACTTCCCTCATTCGCTCGCTGTGTTTCTGTTTCCGGTCCTCTGTCCATGCTTCTTGTCGGCTTTGTGTCTTCGGCTTCATCTTGATTGCCTTTTTGGTTGCCCATATTTCTTTCATCTTCTGCCTGTGATCTTGCTTGCGTTCTTCGGTCCATTTTATGCCTGTTCGTTTGTCGCATTGTATCTCATGTAGTTTACTTTTCTTAATGATGTTTCTGAACTTTATTCTGTCGTTTATTGTGTCTGCTGTTATGTTGAGCTGGTTCAGGTCGTTTTCTACCTCTGCCACCCATTTGTTGTTTCTAGTGGTTACCCAGTCAAAGATCTGTTTGGTCAGCCTGTGTGATGGCATTCTGTATAGGTGTCCATAGAATTGTAGTCTGCGTTTTCTAATCTTTTCTGTGATTGTCTCCGTATGTTTGTACAGTTCCTCTGTAGGTTTCTTGATCCATATTCCATTGTTGTTAGTTGCGCCAAATATTTTCCTAAGTATTTTCCGTTCTACTTTTTCTAATTGTCTGATACGTGTATGCCCTAGGATTAGTGTGGTCTCTGCTGCATATAGTGCCTCGGGGAGCACCACCGTGTCGTAATGGCGTAATTTGGCTTTTTGTGAGATAGACTTCTTGTTGTAATGATTCCACACTATATATATATTTTTTAAAATTATGAATTTGGCCAGCTATGGACCGCATACAACTTAAGACTTATGGTGTTTCTTATTCTTCCGTTCTTCCCAGTACTACTTCATTTTCTCGCCAACTGCTCGTCTCTGCTCATCTGTCCACACTCTCTTGGGTCGAGGTTTTGGCGCATCTTCTTCATAGTTTGCGTTTTCTATAAGTAGCCTAAAGTTATTCCTGTCACGTATTATTTCTTCTGTAACACCTATTTTGTTGGCGTCTTTCTTTACTGCTTCTATCCATCCTACGGTGTTTTTCAGCTTACTAACGTAATTAAAAATTTTCTTTGTAATTCGTGTTTCTTCCATTCTTTTTAAATGTCCATAAAATTTTAGCCATCTCTTCCTCATTGTATCTGTGATCTTTTCTGTATTTTTTTATAGGTCTTCATTTCTCCTTTTAATCCACCTGTTTTCCTTGTTTCTCTCAGGACCTAGAATTTTTCTTAATATTTTTCTCTCTCTTTTTTCTAGTTCTCTTAATTCGCCTTTCTTATTCAATGTTAGGCACTCTGATCCATATGTTGCTTGTGTCCTAATAACTGAATTATAATGTTTAATCTTTGCTTGTATGGATATTGATTTCTTATTGTAGTAGTTTTGTGTTAATTTATATGCAAATTCCAACTTTTTTATTCTTTCTTTTTATATATATATATATATATATATATATATATAGGGAAACATTCCACATATATCTAAACACAAAGATGATGTGACTTACCAAACGAAAGCGCTGGCAGGTCGACAGACACACAAACATACACACAAAACTCCAGCCCTCGCAACCAACGGCTGCCTCACCAGGAAAGAGGGAGGGAGAGGGAAAGACGAAAGGATGTGGGCCTTAAGGGAGAGGGCAAGGAGTCACTCCAATCCCGGGAGCGGAAAGACCCACCTCATGGGGAAAATGACAGGTATACACTCGCAAACACACACATCCATCCACACATACAGACACAAGCAGACATATTTAAAGAGAGAGAGAGAGAGAGGGGCTAACACGACTTCAAAATATTGATTAATATATTTGCCTGTAATAGTAAGACAAATAAAGGAAAAATGATTTTACTTAATGACTATATACAGGCTATGTGGACCCAAGTTGGGACGGATTATTAAATCTCAAATCATGTCGTAGCACACACAGATCTTTTTTATTGCCTTGCACTTTTCTATGTGTACTGCATGTGCAGAAATTAATTTTTAGTTAATGTAAAGATGGTTGCTGTGAGATTCTAATATTGGCCATCATTTGTAATTGTTTTTGATCTTGTATAACACAATAAATAAATTCAGCATTGCTCTTTTAATGTTATAATTTGGTTCCTCAGAGTGCAAAGGTCCCCATACAACAGTTTCATTCCTCCCATGTGTTGTTCGGAATTTTGCTTTCATCAGTTATGCAGTACATTTTGATTTCTTAAATGCTTTTTTTTTAAGTCGTGGGCAGAGGTTTGTTTTATTGTTGGCCATTCATCTAATGTTCATTTGCATTACATTAGATGATAATATCATTCCATTATATCAGTTAATTGTTTCATTGTGTTATAGGATAAAATGTACAAAATCTAGAATAGTATGCAAATTTTAGTCCTGTTTCTGATTTCATTTCCTTATTCTGTGGACATCATTTATATTTAACTTTGAGAAGCCATGTATTTTATATAAATGTTGCTGTAGCATTATGTTCATTTTAATTTTATGTCACCCTCAGCAGTGTAGGAGCTGTGGGAGGGGTGTACCCCAGATGGTACAGGAAAAAGTAGGGACATGGTACCGCGTCACAAGTTTTGTGAAGCCAAGTGCTAGCCTTAGCCAGGTTACAGAGGACAGAGAGAATTTGTGCAAAGTTTTTCGCAAAGAAGTTCAGGTTATTATAGTCGGTGCAAAGATGAACAGCCTGGCTAAGATCAGTAATTACAGCATTGGCGTAACCTTGATGAAATAGGAGTAGCAGCTTTGCCCACAAATGAACTTTGTGGAGGTCCTGCGGAGCCATGACCAGCCCTGGGTAAACATTGCTGTGAGCTGCATAAACACTGAGTTGAGCAGGTTGCTGTTGACCAAAACAAAATCTCATACGAGTGCAGTGCCAGATACTGCAATTGGGAGATGGGAACATACTAGACATATATGGGCTACACTTGAATAGGAGAGGGAAAAATAGGTTTCTGAGCTTCTTGCAGATATGTGTGTGTGTGGAGGGGGGTGGGGGCACGGGGCACCATCACACATACCAACAAGATCTCTGGTTACTGGAGTCAGTGGCACCATTTTTAAGTTATAACCAAGATTCAGGCACCCTGTTTCAATAGGAGTGAAAATAACAGAAGAGCCCCATAAAATGCTTAATAATGCACAGAAAAGTAGAGTTAGCTTAAATGACAATTAAATCAAGACCCTAAGCTGTCAACAGGGGTCGATATACATCAACGGGGACAGTTGAAAATGTGTGCCCTGACTGGGACTTGAACCCGGGATCTCCTGCTTACATGGCAGACGCTCTATCTGTCTGAGCCACCGAAGGCACAGAGGATAGTGTGACTGCAGGGATTTATCCCTTGCACGCTCCCCATGAGACCCACATCCCCAACTTAGTGTCCACACACTACATTCGTAGTGCCCCTGCCCATTACACTCATTACTCGCAGAAGACAATCTTACCGTGTCCCATAAGATTTCAGGCAATGCGTGTGCATCCAGCACAGAAGAAGGAGGTCAATGGCTGGTTATCTGTTCTTTCGGACATGTCCATCCATTTCATCCATATATTAGGGAATTAAGAGGCAAGGTAAAAGAGCTTCTTGTGTGGAAAATTTAAGGAGCTCTGGAAAGGAAAGATTGACCTCCTGTGCCAATGTGAGCAACACGTAGCCACAGGGCTGGATAAGTTATGTATAAAAGATTACATAGTCGCAGCTTACTCGTGTGGAAGTGACATGGGAAAAGGAGGAGTTGTTACATACATTAAGATGGAACACAAGTTCAAAAACCTTGAGACAAGTAGATTTTGTAGTGATCAGCACACAGAAGTTTGCATTTGTGAATTGATGGTGAAAAATAGGTCACTTTTAATTGTAATTGAACACCACTGGGAAATTTTGAAATAATTATGAGGAATCTTCATTCCTGACTACGCTGTCTGAGAGACATCAGGAGTTAATAGTCTGTAGTGACTTCATTGTAGATTTCCTAAGGGATTCTGATTGGAAAAATTACCTGGGTACCTTATTTGGACTCTATAATTTGATCTCGGTAATTAAATTTCCAACACCTGTGGTTGAAGGCAGTAGGATCGTAATTGATAATGTTTTCTATGAAGAAGCTAAAAGGAAGAAAATAATTGTTTACTCAGTAACAAATGCTCTTTTGGATCATGATGCATAGTTAGGATAAATGACATAGCGCCTTACAGTACGGATACTCCTCAGTGGAAATCAGTTGGCGACTGTTGGACAAATGTTTTTAAGAATAGTTTACTGGAATTAGCAGGGGATGTAATTTATAATGAACCAAATGCTAACACAAAATGTAATCTATTCCATGATAAATTCATATCATTTGAAAATATCTTTCTGCATAAGATAATCAGAAAGGACACTAAACAGCTGTGTAAAATACCATGGATCACTAGAGGGATTCAAGCATCTTGTGAAAGGAAAAGGGATATGTATCTTTTGGCAAGAACAAGTAGGTGTCCTGCAATAGTTGCACAGTACAAAACAATACTCAGATTTACTGAGAAAGGTTATTTAAAAAATCAAAGAACATACACATTATGTCAAAAATCAGTACTTCCAACAATGGACATAAGGCTATATAGTGTGCAGTGAAACAAGAGACAAGACAACCAGCCACAGAAGAATACGTAACATTTGAACTGAATGGAACATCTATAAATGATGAGTTGCAGGTAGCAAATGTGTTTAACAATCAAAATAACAATGAAAAATCCAGGATGGGGTATAACAATATTATGAAAAGGTTAGTTGCTACTCAACATATATCGGAGATGCTGAGCTGCAGGTAGCCATAACAAAAAGACTGTCAGATTGTGAGCTTTCAGCCAACATAGCCTTCGTCGGAAATAGACAAGACACACACACACAGTCTCTGGCTGTTGAGAGACTGTGGTCAAGTGTGTGTGTGTGTGTGTGTGTGTGTGTGTGTATTTCCTACGAAGGCTTTGTTGACTGAAAGCTCACTTTCTGACAGTATGCTGTGCCTATCTGTGACTCAACATCTCCACTACATGATGAGTGGCAACTATCTTGTATTAATAATCATTTCTTAAATATAGCAGAAAACATAGCCAGAAACAGTTCAAGAGCAAAATCAGAGCAGTATGTTGAAAATGTAACGTTCATAAAATTAAGTCAAATAAGTGTATCAACAACTTCATCTTCTGAAATTATGAAAATTACATCATCATCATTTAAGACTGATTATGCCTTTCAGCGTTCAGTCTGGAGCATACAGTTCCTCCATGATCCCCTATTCAGTGCTAACATTGGTGCCTCTTCTGATGTTAAACCTCTTACTTCAAAATCATTGTTAACCGAATCCAGGTACCTTCTCCTCGGTCTGCCCCGACTCCTCCTACCCTCTACTGCTGAATCCATGAGTCTCTTGGGTAACCTTGCTTTTCCCATGCGTGTAACATGACCCGACCATCTAAGCCTGTTCGCCCTGACTGCTACATCTATACAGTTCATTCCCAGTTTTTCTTTGATTTCCTCATTGTGGACACTTCCTGCCATTGTTCCCATCTACTAGTACCTGCAATCATCCTAGCTACTTTCATATCCGTAACCTCAACCTTGTTGATAAGGTAACCTGAATCCACCCAGCTTTCGCTCCCGTACAACAAAGTTGGTCGAAAGATTGAACGGTGCACAGATAGCTTAGTCTTGGTACTGACTTCCTTCTTGTAGAAGAGAGTAGATCGTAGCTGAGCGCTCACTGCATTAGCCTTGCTACACCTCGCTTCCAGTTCTTTCACTATGTTGCCATTCTGTGAGAATATGCATCCTAAGTACTTGAAACCGTCCACCTGTTCTAACTTTGTTCCTCCTATTTGGCACTTAATCCGTTTATATTTCTTTCCCACTGACATACTTTCGTTTTGGAGATGCTAATCTTCATACCATAGTCCTTACATTTCTGATCTAGCTCTGAAATATTACTTTGCAAACTTTCAGTCGAATCTGCCATCACAACTAAGTCATCCGCATATGCAAGACTGCTTATTTTGTGTTCACATATCTTAATCTCACCCAGCCAGTCTATTGTTTTCAACATATGATCCATAAATAATATGAACAACAGTGGAGACAGGTTGCAGCCTTGTCTTACCCCTGAAACTACTCTGAACCATGAACTCAATTTACCGTCAACTCTAACTGCTGCCTGACTGAAAATTACACATACCCCCAAAAATAAAAGCTCGTCTGGTTTTTATGGTGTTTTCAATAGAGTACTAAAAACTTGTTTCCATGAAATATATGATGCATCACTAACTCAAGGTATTTTTCCATAGAGGCTGAAATATGCCATTGTTAAACCTCTTCTTAAGAAAGGTGATAAGAGAGATGTCAGTAACTACCAACCTATTTCACTGCTGACATCATTTTCCAAAAATTTTTTGGTAGGTGATATGTAGAATAGCATATCACCTTAGCAATAATAGTACCTGTGAGAAACCGTAAGTTGGGTTTCAGAAGGTTTATCCTACTGAGAATGCCATTTACACGTTCACTCACCAGGTTTTACAAGCCTTAAATAATAAAATTGTGTCGGTTGGTATTTTCTGCAACCTGTTTAAGGCATTTGACTTTGTGACTCTCAGTACATTTCTAGATAAATTGATGTTTTATGGGATTGATGGTATAGCCTACCAATAGGTAATGTCATATCTGACCAAAAGAATGCAGAAAGTTCTACTCAGTAATTCAAGCAATATAGACCAAGGATGTAAGTCTGACGTGAGAAATCACGTATGGGATTCCTCAAGATTCAGTCTTAGGTCCAGTACTGTTCCTCACATATGTAAACCATCTTCCGTCTAGTATACAACAAGCAGAATTAGTTGTTTTTGTAGATGACACTAGTATTCTAATCAACCCAAGTATATGAACAGAAACAGAAGAAATGGTAAACAAAGTTTGTAAAAGTATCGTTGGCTGGTTTTCGGCAAATGGTATCAGCCTCCATTTTAAGAATGCGCAACTGTTCAGTTCTGCACATCTAGGGGTACTACACCAATGATAAGTATAATGCATTGTAAGGAAATAATAAATAAGATGAAACTTCAGTATTCTTATGGACCCATATTGATGAGAATTTAAATCAGAAAAAAAAACCATTTTGGAGCTCCTAAAACAACTTAGTTCAGCCATATTTGCACTTAGAATCAGTGCAAATTTTGGGGAGAGAGAAATCAGTAAATTGACACATTTTGCATATTTTCATTCAGGAATGTCGTATGGAATAATGTTCTGGGGTAATTCATATTTAAGAAAGAAAATCTTCATTGCGCAGAATAATATGTGGTGCTCACCCATGATCATCTTGTAGATATCTGTTTAAGGAGTGGGAGTTAGGCACTCTAACTACTGCTTCACAGTATATTTATTCCCCCAAGAAGTTTGTTGTAAATAATCCATTACAGTTCAAAAGGAACAATGAGGCACATAATTACAGTAACTGACAGAAAAATGACATTCATTACTCCACATAAAGGTTGTCTTGATCCCAAAAGGGGGTGCACATGCTGCAACAAAACTTTTTGATCACTTACCTAGTGATACAAAATGTGAGAAAGACAGCAAAGTAAAATTTGATAACAAACTAAGAAATTTTCTCCTTGAAAGAAAACTAGTTCTGTTCTGCAGAATAATTTCTATTACCGTAATATGCAAGAGGTGGTCTGTGTTACATGTGTGCACTTTAATTAGTCTAATCATGTATTCATGGTCCCTAAGGAAGAAATACGTAGAGAACTATAATATACTCTTAGTTTCTTTGTCTAATACTTACTTGTTTTTGTAACTTGTAAGCAGACTTTCTTGAGGCAGTTTTTTCAGTATTTTTTTGACTCTTTCCAGTTGGTCAAAAAGTCCACAGCTCATGCTGCTCTGCTGTGTATATATTCAGGCCCCCTGTTAGTACCATTTCATATGGGTCCCACACAGTTTAGCAATATTGTAAAATGGGACACACAAGAAGCAATCTCCTTTGTAGATTGGTTGCATTTTATGATTAACCTACCAACAACCCAAAGTTAGTCGTGTTTGGTATGGATCGTGCACACTTGTGCAATATTCGAGGATGGGTTGCACAAGAGTTTTGTAAGCAAACGTTGCGTAGAGTATGGTAGTACCCATCTGGGTGGGGTGGCAGTCTGACTTATAGCATAGTCAAAGGTCTAGGTTAGGTTGGAAAGTGATAATTTGGTTGCCAATTGAGTTGGCAAAGGCAGTGAATGTATAAGTGAAATAAAGTTTGTGGTAACACGTAGATCTGTAGCATAGCCTGATATCCACATTTGTGCCACTTTCAATGAACTTTCCCATATGCAACACACTTATCATTGCAAAATCTAAAACCACAAAATAAATTCAGAATACCTCTATTAGTTAATGGACAAGCTTCAGATGGGTATTTTGATGCATCTTATGAACATATATTGCACATAAATAACAAAATAACCAAGTAGATCCACTTTTACCCAATCTCCGTACTAGACTGATTGCATTTTCGTCACCTGCAAATAAGGGCCTCGTGTTTCTGCAGACTGACATATTCAAAACATTTCTCAACAAGAAATATTTTATGCTGTTCATACACATCTTCAGAAAAGAGTTTGGCATCTCATCTAGCCCTTCTGTTTTCCTGATTTCTCGTTGTATTGTGAGGTATATTGTGGCATCGTTGTGGGTGCTACATTTTTTTTAGCAGCTTCTTTGCATTAGTTGCAAAATAGTCACTTATGTGTGCCCTTTCGGGTTTCTATTTTATGACATCTCATATTACTTTATTTTTGTTCTCTGCATCATACACTGATGAGCCAAAACATTATGACCACCCACTTAATAGCTTGTTTGTCCATCTTTGGAACAAAATACAGCACTGATTCCATGTGTCAGTTACCCAACAGTTTGTTGGTGGGTTTTGGAGGTATGTGGCATCAGTTGTCTGCACACAGGTCACATAAGCCGTGTACATAATGGGCCGCTGATTTGCATATGTGGTGATGGTGCCCGATAGCGACCCAAATGGGTTGTATAAGATTTACATCAGGCAGATCTGTTTGCCAAGAATCGAGGCGAGTTCACGATAATGTTCCTTCAATCACTGTAACATGGTTCTGGCTCCAAGATGTGGACAGTTGCACTGCCGAAAGACGACATCGCCCTTGGGGAAGACATCAAGCATGAAGGACTGCAGATGATTTGCAGCTGTCTTCGATTATAACCACAGATCGCATACAAGTGCAGGAACATGTCTCCCATTGCGTAACACTGCTCCCACCAGCCCGCATTAGTGGCATGCTGCATGTTTCGAGCTGCCGTTCACCTTGATGATGGCGTTTGTGGAGACGGCCATCGACCTAGTGTTGCAAAAATGTCATTCATCTGAAGAGTCGACATTGATCGACGGTCGAATCCTGATGGTCCTATGCCCATTGTGATCATAAATGATGGTGTTGGTAGGTCAACATATAAACACGTAGGGGTGGTCTGCTGTGGAGTTCCATATTCAACAATGTATGATGAATGGTGTGCTCTGAAACATTTGTGTGTCCACCAGCATTGTGCTCTTTTGGCAGAGATGCCACAGGTCACCATCTATCCTAGTTTACCAAGTAGATGAGCCTCCGAAGTCCACATTCTGTGATGAGTCGTGGACTCCGACCATTTAGCACCTAGTGGTAGCTTTACAGTCCTTCTACATCATTCCATAGATACTCGCAACAGTAGCATTCAACCAGTTTCACTGTTTTCGAGGTACTTGTTTACAGGCTCTGCCAAATGATAATCTGTCATTTGTCAAAGTCATTTATCTCGATGGATTTTCCCCTTTTCAGCCCATGTCTTCACTAGGGTGATCCCCCATATGTGTCTGGTCCGCTTACATAGTTTTGTTATTGCATTACATGCCCGCAAAGCCACCGGGCAGTGTCCAATGTCATGGTGGGCAGCAGTCATAATGTTTTAGCTTCTCTCTGTACATTATTTTGCCATTACACATTTTTTTAAGGAAGCTGTGGATTCCAGAGTGTCTATATGTAACTGTTTAAATAATTATATCTAAAAACACAGATGATGTGACTTACCGAACGAAAGTGCTGGCAGGTCGATAGACACACAAACAAACACAAACATACACACGAAATTCAAGCTTTCGCAACAAACTGTTGCCTCACCAGGAAAGAGGGAAGGAGAGGGAAAGACGAAAGGATGTGGGTTTTAAGGGAGAGGGTAAGGAGTCATTCCAATCCCGGGAGCGGAAAGACTTACCTTAGGGGGAAAAAAGGACGGGTATACACACACACACACACACACACACACACACACACACACACACATATCCATCCGCACATACACAGACACGAGCAGACATTTGTAAAGGCAAAGAGTTTGGGCAGAGATGTCAGTCGGGCGGAAGTAAAGAGGCAAAGATGTTGTTGAAAGACAGGTGAGGTATGAGCGGCGGCAAATTGAAATTAGCGGAGATTGAGGCCTGGCGGATAACGAGAAGAGAGGATATACTGAAGGGCAAGTTCCCATCTCCGGAGTTCTGACGAGTTGGTGTTAGTGGGAAGTATCCAGATAACCCGGACGGCGTAACACTGTGCCAAGATGTGCTGGCCGTGCACCAAGGCATGTTTAGCCACAGGGTGATCCTCATTACCAACAAACACTGTCTGCCTGTGTCCATTCATGTGAATGGACGGTTTGTTGCTGGTCATTCCTACATAGACAGCTTCACAGTGTAGGCAGGTCAGTTGGTAAATCACGTGGGTGCTCTCACACGTGGCTCTGCCTTTGATCGTGTACACCTTCCGGGTTACAGGACTGGAGTAGGCTCCAGTCCGGAATCCCTGAACCATTACACCAACAACCTGAAAACAGCTTTCGCATCCCGCAACTACCCTCCCGACCTGGTACAGAAGCAAATAACCAGAGCCACTTCCTCATCTCCTCAAACCCAGAACCTCCCACAGAAGAACCCCAAAAGTGCCCCATTTGTGACAGGATACTTTCCGGGGCTGGATCAGACTCTGAATGTGGCTCTCCAGCAGGGATACGACTTCCTCAAATCCTGCCCTGAAATGAGATCCATCCTTCATGAAATCCTCCCCACTCCACCAAGAGTGTCTTTCCGCCGTCCACCTAACCTGCGTAACCTCTTAGTTCAACCCTATGAAATCCCCAAACCACCTTCCCTACCCTCTGGCTCCTACCCTTGTAACTGCCCCCGATGTAAAACCTGTCCCATGCACCCTCCCACCACCACCTACTCCAGTCCTGTAACCCGGAAGGTGTACACGATCAAAGGCAGAGCCACGTGTGAGAGCACCCACGTGATTTACCAACTGACCTGCCTACACTGTGAAGCTTTCTATGTGGGAATGAGGATCACCCTGTGGCTAAACATGCCTTGGTGCACGGCCAGCACATCTTGGCACAGTGTTACACCGTCCGGGTTATCTGGATACTTCCCACTAACACCAACCCGTCAGAACTCCGGAGATGGGAACTTGCCCTTCAATATATCCTCTCTTCTCGTTATCCGCCAGGCCTCAATCTCCACTAATTTCAATTTGTCGCCGCTCATACCTCACCTGTCTTCCAACAACATCTTTGCCTCTTTACTTCCGCCCGACTGACATCTCTGCCCAAACTATTTGCCTTTACAAATGTCTGCTCGTGTCCGTGTATGTGCGGATGGATATGTGTGTGTGTGTGTGTGTGCGTGAGTGTATACCTGTCCTTTTTTCCCCCTAAGGTAAGTCTTTCCGCTCCCGGGATTGGAATGACTCCTTACCCTCTCCCTTAAAACCCACATCCTTTCGTCTTTCCCTCTCCTTTCCTCTTTCCTGATGAGGCAACAGTTTGTTGCGAAAGCTTGAATTTCGTGTGTATGTTTGTGTTTGTTTGTGTGTCTATCGACCTGCCAGCACTTTCGTTTGGTAAGTCAAATCATCTTTGTTTTTAGATATATATTTCCTACGTGGAATGTTTCCTTCTATTATATATATGTCTGCTTGTGTCTGTATATGTGTGGATGGATATGTGTGTGTGTGTGTGTGTGTGTGTGTGTGTGTGTGTGTGTGTGCGCGCGCGCGCGAGTGTATACCCGTCCTTTTTTCCCCCTAAGGTAAGTCTTTCCGCTCCCGGGATTGGAATGACTCCTTACCCTCTCCCTTAAAACCCACTTCCTTTCGTCTTTCCCTCTCCTTCCCTCTTTCCTGATGAGGCAACAGTTTGTTGCGAAAGCTTGAATTTCTTGTGTTTGTTTGTGTGTCTATCGTCCTGCCAGCACTTTCGTTTGGTAAGTCACACCATCTGTGTTTTTATCAAAGATGAGGTGACTTACCGAACGAAAGCGCTGGCAGGTCGATAGACACACAAACAAACACAAACATACACACAAAATTCAAGCTTTCGCAACAAACTGTTGCCTCATCAGGAAAGAGGGAGGAGAGGGGAAGACGAAAGGAAGTGGGTTTTAAGGGAGAGGGTAAGGAGTCATTCCAATCCCGGGAGCGGAAAGACTTACCTTAGGGGGAAAAAAGGACGGGTATACACTCGCACACACGCACATATCCATCCACACATACAGACCCAAGCAGACATATTTCCTTCTATTATATTGACATCTGTGTTTTTAGATATATTTTTCCCACGTGGTATGTTTCCCTCTATTATGTTTAAATAATTAGGAACTCAGTATTAGTACACTGTTTTTTTTATAAAGAACAGAGGTGATTTTTCAATAGCAGGTGCTTAAGTGACCACTTTTGGAAATGTCTCAAAAATAAAATGGAATGGAAAGTTCTAGCAGAATATAAATAATTTAGGAGTAAAAGAAAACACTCACCAAATAGTAGAAACAGGCACACAAAAAGTAATAAAAACTTTGCTAGCTTTTGGGCGAATCTTTGCAACACACCCATCGCCCCTGCAATCTTCCTGGCCTCAACCTACACTAACACACTGCATTCACACCTTTACCCGACAGACACCCCTTCCCCTGCCCCGACACTTCCTCCCCATCCATGCCTCCTTGGCATTGTCACAGTGCACTGCACGGACTCACCAGTTCTGGTGCCCCATGTGCTGTCGGATTCCTATCCTGCGCATCTGCTGCCTCTGGCTTCTGCATGCCTATCCTGTGCCTCCTTTCAGGCCACTGATATTTGTGTGTGTGTGTTTGTGTGTGGGGGGGGGGGGGCAATTTTCCCTGCCAATATATGCAAGTACATGGTCTTAGACTGATACTGAATTTTTTATTACCATCATAGTAATATCAACTGTTCGCGCTATGCCAAAAGTACTCATAATGCTTAAGAAGTTGTTAGTGATTACATCTTTTACGCTTGTGTTTGTGTTGACATCTGCATATGATATTTTGTTAGTTTTGAGGGCTGAGACTCTGTCCAGGGATTCGGTTAATTTGTTGAAAATGTGTCCACATTGCCGCTAGCACAAAATGATTAACATTTTGGGGATTTCAAGCATTGCCAGGTCAGTGCCTGACATTTTTACCGTAGTTCTACAGTGCTCTTTCATATGACAGGGGCACTATATGTTATATTCCAGTATCTTTACACCAGTGCTCTCTAATGCATACCACTATTCCGGTCTAAGACTAATTCAGCCTCAAGTACTTCATTTTTAATAGATTTCTTTCCTGTTACTGGTGAGTGTGGCACATTCTATCTTGCAAAAACCTCTAAACTTGTCGAGGCACTTTTGAGGCAGGGGTAGTTATTGTCATGAACTATTCCAAAAAAGGCCTAGTTCTTCTGCACATGACAACAGAAATTTGAGCACATGTTGCCCCATCCCCAGTCTTTTTAATTACCTCCACAAGCTTTGCCATCCCAGCTCTATTGAGATTCAAACTGTGTCTAGTGAAATCCTATATCCCAGTAGTCCCAACCAGCACCAGTGCAACACATGCCCAGTTAGCAGACCTCAGCGCCACTTCTAGCTCTGCATTAACTTAACATACAGCACTACCAAAGTGATACCACTCACATAACTTGACCATGAGGACATTTGTGTTGCCAGTTAAAGAGATTACCTTTTTTCAGATCACCACCTCTGTCGTATTCCCTGCCCTTGATTCAGCTGTTCCCTGCTCCACGCACTATTATTATTTGAAAATCTTTAGTTAAATTCTTTTGCAAAGGCCCTTAGGCATTTGTCACCTAATTTAGCATGGCACTTGGTTGGAAAGAGCTGATGACGTGACAGTGTGATCCTGACCTCTTCTGTAACCAAAGGGTGACACGACTACTACCCTGCAGCAGTACTTTCTTCTTCTTCCTAACACTAGCAGTGTTCCTATTTCCATGATCATGGGAAAAGTCTGCTGCACAATCTCACTTCTATTCTAATACATGGAACAATGGAAAGTACCCTCTACCACGTACTCTGCAGTGGTACGCAGAGTATAGAGATTGATGTAGATGAAAATTTCATCCTTCATTTTATTATATGCACATTTGGTGTCATTAAGACGAATGAAATGAGATTTATTAGTCTCATAACATACATAATCTAAATAATTTGATTAAAAATTTGTAATAAATTTCATATTAAACATAAAACAGTTGATGCCTAAATGCTATCCTGATAGTAATAGTAACATTAATAATTCAGAGTTGTTATTTTCCATGAATTTGAATTCTTCTACTGAATAGTAACATTTCTCCCATAGATTCTGCTGCAGTCTTATTTTAAAAGTATCTACCTTCATATTAAGTGAAAATATAGTGTAATTTAGTAGATAAAAAATCTACTCACCAAGATATACTACACTCATGCTCATAAATTAAGGATAATTGCAGAATGTGGCGTCACACAACGTGGCACTACACAAAACTGGTGCTAACAGCATAGGCACATAGGGAATGCACACGTCACAGATCTGTAAGTCCACAGTATTGGTGATAAGTTGAGAAAACCGTCCCGAAACACGTGCTACAAAACCCCACTGTTTCCGGCGCATGTACCCCGACATCAATGTGGGGTATGATCACCGTGCACACGTACACAGGCCGCACAACGGGTTGGCATACTCTGGATCAGGTGGTTGAGCAGCTGCTGGGGTATAGCCTCCCATTCTTGCACCAGTATCTGTCGGAGCTCCTGAACTGTCCTAGGGGTCTGAAGACATGCAGCAATACATCGACTGAGAGTATCCCAGACGTGTTTGATTGGGTTTAGGTCTAGAGAACAGGCAGGCCACTCCATCTGCCTGATATCTTCTGTTTCAAGGTACTCCTCCATGATCGCAGCTCGGTGGGGCCGTGCGTTATCGTGCATAAGGAAGAAGGTGGGACCCACTGCACCCCTGAAAAGGCGGACATACTGGTGCAGAATGGCGTCCCGATACACCTGAGCTGTTACAGTTCCTCTGTCAAAGACATGCAGGGGTGTACGTGTACCAGTCATAATCCCACCCCACAGCATCAAACAATGACCTCCATACAGGTCCCTTTCAGGGACTTTAAGAGGTTGGTATCTGGTTCCTGGTTCATGCCAGATGAAAACCCGGCGAGAATCACTGTGCAGACTATACCTGGACTTGTCCGTGAACATAACCTGGGACCACTGTTCCACTGACGATGTACTGTGTTCTTGACACCAGGCTTTACAGGCTCTCCTGTAACCAGGGATCAGTGAAATGCGCCTTGCAGTTCTCCAGGCGAATAAACCATGTCTGTTCAGTCATTTGTAGACTGTGTGTCTGGAGACAACTGTTCCATTGGCTGCAGTAAGGTCCCGATCAAGCCTACCTGCAGTACTCTGTGGCCGTCTGTGGGCACTGATGGTGAGATATCGGTCTTCTTGTGGTGTTATAGACTGTGGACATCCCATACTGTAGTGCCTGGACACGTTTCCTGTCTGCTGGAATCGTTGCCATAATGTTGAGATCACACTTCGTGGCACACGGAGGGCCCGTGCTACGACCTGCTGTGTTTGACCAGCCTCCAGTCGCCCTAGTATTCTACCCCTCGTAATGTCATCAATATGTGTTCTTTGAGCCAGTTTCAACACACAGTCACCATTAGCACGTCTGAAAAGATCAGCACACTTACTCACTGCACCGTACTCTGACATGCACCAACACACCTCTGTGTATGTGGACTGCTGCCAACGCCACCGTGTGACGATTGCAGGTCAAATGCACCGCATGGTCATACCCCGAGGTGATTTAAACTCGCAAATCACCCATCAGAGCATTGTTTCACCATGTATCAGCATTATCCTTAATTTATGATCATGAATGTAGCTTCATATTGAGTATGTTTTTGCCTATTAATTCAAGTATATATTTTCATGCCCTTATACTGCCAGGTCGGTGCACATAACTATAACTGGTGTGTGGAAAGCATAAAATTCTTCAGATCATTTTTTTTATTACCACATAACATGCCTCATACAATCATAGGTGACTTATTGGCTTTAAGACTAACATACAGACTAATAAGTGGAGATGCTGAGTCGCAGATAGGCACAACAAAGAGACTCTCACAATTAAAGCTTTTGGCTATTGCCTTCGTCAACGACACCCCCCCCCCCCCCCCCACACACACACACACATACAAATATAACTGCAGTCTCAGACAACTGAAACCATACCGTTGTTTCTTACATTCCATCCTGGATTTTCCGTTGTTTGATACAGACTAATAAACTAATCTAAGGTGACGATACATATGTATTACACGGTTATCATTTTTTTTTTTAAAAGCCTGTGGTTATAATATATTTGGTGTTACTTTTTAGAGCGATACTATATTACATGTTCATCATTCAAGAAATCTTCTACACTGTAGTAACATTTACTTTTAAAATATTTTTCTAGATCTCCTTCAATATTTTCTTAGGTCTGGATCACTCTTCCCCTTATATATTTTATCTACAAATTTCATGCCCAAATAGTGTTGAGTTATTTTAGATAGTTTGAGTCTGTGAGTAGGTAGCTTGTAACTTGCCCTACATCTAGCCTCATACTGATGCAGGAAGCAGTTGTCCTCAAAAAGTTTTGATTTCTCTTTGTGAAAATGAGAATCATATATATATATATATATATATATATATATATATAGGGAAACATTCCACGTGGGAAAAATATATCTAAAAACAAAGATGATGAGACTTACCAAACAAAAGCGCTGGCAGGTCGATAAACACACTAACATACACACAAAATTCAAGCTTTCGCAACAAACGGTTGCTTCATCAGGAAAGAGGGAAGGAGAGGGAAAGACGAAAGGATGTGGGTTTTAAGGGAGAGGGTAAGGAGTCATTCCAATCCCGGGAGCGGAAAGACTTACCTTAGGGGGAAAAAGGACAGGTATACACTAGCGCGCGCGCACACACACACACACACACACACACACACACACACACACACACACATATCCATCCTCACATGCACAGACACAAGCAGACATTTGTAAAGGCAAAAAGTTTGGGCAGAGATGTCAGTCGAGGCGGAAGTAAAGAGGCAAAGATGTTGAAAGACAGGTAAGGTATGAGGGGCGGCAAATTGAAATTAACGGAGGTTGAGGCCTGGCGGATAACGAGAAGAGAGGATATACTGAAGGGCAAGTTCCCATCTCCGGAGTTCTGACAGGTTGGTGTGAGTGGGAAGTATCCAGATAACCCGGACGGTGTAACACTGTGCCAAGATGTGCTGGCCGTGCACCAAGGCATGTTTAGCCACAGGATGATCCTCATTACCAACAAACACTGTCTGCCTGTGTCCATTCATGCGAATGGACAGTTTGTTGCTGGTCATTCCCACATAGAAAGCTTCACAGTGTAGGCAGGTCAGTTGGTAAATCACGTGGGTGCTTTCACATGTGGCTCTGCCTTTGATCGTGTACACCTTCCGGGTTACAGGACTGGAGTAGGTGGTGGTGGGAGGGTGCATGGGACAGGTTTTACACCGGGGGCGGTTACAAGGGTAGGAGCCAGAGGGTAGGGAAGGTGGTTTGGTGATTTCATAGGGATGAACTAAGAGGTAACGAAGGTTAGGTGGACGGCGGAAAGACACTCTTGGTGGAGTGGGGAGGATTTCATGAAGGATGGATCTCATTTCAGGGCAGGATTTGAGGAAGTCGTATCCCTGCTGGAGAGCCACATTCAGAGTCTGATCCAGTCCCAGAAAGTATCCTGTCACAAGTGAGGCACTTTTGTGGTTCTTCTGTGGGAGGTTCTGGGTTTGAAGGGATGAGGAAGTGGCTCTGGTTATTTGCTTCTGTACCAGGTCGGGAGGGTAGTTGCGGGATGCGAAAGCTGTTTTCAGGTTGTTGGTGTAACGGTTCAGGGATTCCGGACTGGAGCAGATTCGTTTGCCACGAAGACCTAGGCAGTAGGGAAGGGACCGTTTGATGTGGAATGGGTGGCAGCTGTCATAATGGAGGCACTGTTGCTTGTTGGTGGGTTTGATGTGGACGGACGTGTGAAGCTGGCCATTGCGGAATATTTGTGTATAAGGAAGTGGCATCAATGGTTACAAGGATGGTTTCCAGGGGTAACAGACTGGGTAAGGATTCCAGGCGTTCGAGAAAGTGGTTGGTGTCTTTGATGAAGGATGGGAGACTGCATGTAATGGGTTGAAGGTGTTGATGTACGTAGGCAGAGGTATGTTCTGTGGGGGCTTGGTAACCAGTCATTATTTCTTCGTCAGACAATATAAAACAAAGATGATGAGACTTACCAAACAAAAGCGCTGGCAGGTCGATAAACACACAAACAAACACAAACATACTCACAAAATTCAAGCTTTCGCAACAAACGGTTGCTTCATCAGGAAAGAGGGAAGGAGAGGGAAAGATGAAAGGATGTGGGTTTTAAGGGAGAGGGTAAGGAGTCATTCCAATCCCAGGAGTTGTTTGGTAAGTCTCATCATCTTTGTTTTTAGATGTATTTTTCCCACGTGGAATGTTTCCCTCTATTATATATATAATACTATGGTAAACACCGATCCTTTGATAACACGGATATGTTAGTAGGATCATTTTTATGCGAGACGACACTCCTCTACACGTCCCACAGCCAATGAAGCAGCTGTTGCAGAGGCATTTTGGAAATGCTAGAATTATCAACCGTCATTTCCCTGCAGCCTGGCTGTCCTGATAACCTGATCTTAATCCATATGACTTCTGTGGGGTTATCTGAAAGATGTCGTATGTAGCTGAACTGAAGGCACACTTTGCGCAACATATTTTGAACGTGACCCCCGAGACAATCCATCTGTTACAGAATGTTTTGTTCCTCGATTTCAACTTGTGGCATAAAATGGTGGATAGCGTATTGTACATGTCTTACATCGGTCTTACGACAATAAACATCTGATGTTATTGTGCTGTTTATGCAGCTTTTGGCCTCAGGACAGCTAAAAACCAGTTTTTCCATCCAATGTAGTATGACCTTGGTGTAGTGGATGAGCTTACCCCGAGTGTTGACTGACAAACTTGTGCAGTCTTGCACATTGAACAGTGTGGATGGTGTAATGCGCAATTACACCTGTAGCCATCATATTGTGATTTGTCTGTCATTTGTAGCCAACCCTATTTACATGAAGATGCTTACAGTCCATATATTGGTCAATTTTTATTTATTTATATGATGTTTCCCTCTGTGTCAATAGTATGCTGTTCAAATGTGACATCATTCTGAGCAGTGGTTCTTTTTCTGGAGAATTTTGAAACTGGAATTTTAGTCGTATATGAGTTTTGTGGTTTGGGCAGTAAAATAACTGACTGTGGCCAAAGCAAAGGGGAATAAAATGTAGACTGGCAATGACAGAACCAAGTGTTTCTGAAGTTATTTGTTAACACCGAACATAAATTTATGTGTTAGGAAGTCTTTCGTCAAGGTATTTGCCTGGAGTGAAGCCTGAGATGGAAATGAAATGTGGACGATAAATAGTTTTGACGAGAAGAGAACAGAAGCTTTCAAAATGTGGTGCTACAGAAGAACACAGAGGATTAGATGGGTGGATCATGTAACTAATGAGGAGGTACCGAATAGAACTGGAGAGAAAAGAACTTTGTGGCACAACATGACTAAAGGAAGGGATCGGTTGGTAGGACCCATTCTGAGACATCGAGGGATTGTCAGTTTAGTGCTGGAGGGAAGTGTAGTGGCTATAAATTTTGGAGGGAAGACCAAGAGATGAATACAGTAAGTAGATTCATAAAGCTGTTGGGTGCAGTAGTTATTTAGAAGTAGAGAGACTCGCACGGGATCGAGTATCAGCTGCATCGAACAGTTTTCAGGAGGAAGACCACAACCGGAACGACGCGAAGGCTTAAGTTCTTGTTCACATTTAGTGCAGGTAATTGTGGTACTGAGAACCATAAGGGCCCAAAGAACGTAGACGAAATTTTGAGAAGAATAGATGTTTGTGAAAATCAAATTTGTAGACAACCAACCAGTTTCACGGGTTTGGCTTGCTTTTTAATTCAGCCTCCACATCCTATATTTCCTAAAGAAAATAATGTATCCAGATAATGTTATAAATTTTGATTAATATTTAGGATTCTTATTATTCTAATTTACAAAATTTTCATAGAAAGGCTAGTGGCAATAGTATCTTTTTGACACTTGCAAAGTTCGTAATTACTGTGGAACTACACTACTGGGCATTAACATCGCTACACCAAGAAGAAATGCAGATGATAAATGGGTATTCATTGAACAAATATATTATACTAGAACTGACATGTGATTACATTTTCACGCAATTTGGGTGCATACATCCCGAGAAATCAGTACCCAGAACAACCACCTCGGGCTGTAATAACGGCCTTGATACTCCTGGGCATTGAGTCAAACAGAGCTTGGATGGCGTGTACAGGTACAGCTGCCCATGCAGCTTCAACACGGTACCACAGTTCATCAAGAGTAGTGACTGGCGTGTTGTGACGAGCCAGTTGCTTGGCCACCATTGACCAGACGTTTTCAATTGGTGAGAGATCTGGAGAATGTGCTGGCCAGGGTAGCAGTCGAACATTTTCTGTATCCATAAAGGCCCTGCAACATGCGGTCGTGCATTATCCTGCTGAAATGTAGGGTTTCGCAGGGATTGAATGAAGGGTAGAGCCACGGGTCGTAAGACATCTGAAATGTAACGTCCACTGTTCAAAGTGCCATCAATGCGAACAAGAGGTGACCGAGACGTGTAACCAATGGCACTCCATATCCTCACGCCGGGTGATATGCCAGTATGGCGATGACAAATACACACTTCTAATGTACGTTCACTGCGATCTCGCCAAACATGGATGCTGTAAACAGAACCTGGATTCATCCGAAAAAATGATATTTTGTCATTTGTGCACCCAGGTTCGTCGTTGAGTACGCCATCACAGGCGCTCCTGTCTGTGATATAGCGTCAAGAGTAACCACAGCCATGGTCTCAGAGCTGATAGTCCATGCTACTGCAAACTTCGTCGAACTGTTCGTACAGATGGTTGTTGTCTTGCAAATGTCCCCTTCTGTTGACTCAGGGATTGAAATGTGGCTGCCGGCCGCGGTGGCTTTGCGGTTCTAGGCACTTCAGTCCGGAACCGCGTGACTGCTACAGTCGCAGGTTCGAATCCTGCCTCGGGCATGGATGTGTGTGATGTCCTTAGGTTAGTTAGGTTTAAGTAGTTCTAAGTTCTAGGGGACTGATGACCTCAGATGTTGAGTCCCATAGTGCTCAGAGCCATTTTAACCATTTTTTTTTAGATGTGGCTGCACGATCCATTACAGCCATGTGGATAAGATGCCTGTCATCTCGACTGCTATTGATATGAGGCCGTTGGGATCCAGCACAGCGTTCCGTATTACACTCCTGAATGCACCGATTCCATTTTCTGCTAACAGTCATTGGATCACGACCAACGCGAGCAGCAATGTCGCTATACGATAAACCAACCTTTATCACAGTCGGAAACGTGATAGTGTGCTTTTCTCCTCCTTACACGAGGCATCACAACGTTTCACCAGGCAATGCCAGTCAACTGCTGTTTGTGTATGAGAAATCGGTTGGAAACTTTCCTCATGTCAGCAGGTTGTAGGTGTCGCCACCAGTGCCAACCTTGTGTGAATGCTCTCAAAAGCTAATCATTTGCAAATCGTAGCATCTCCTTCCTGTCGGTTAAATTTCGTGTCTGTAGCATGCCATCTTTGTGGTGTAGCAATTTTAATGGCCAGTAGTGTACAATCAGAACACAAAGAACAGAAATTAAATGTACAAATGCATAATTATGATCTATCACAAAGCTTCATGGTCCTTGTTATCATACTCTTCATTAAGTATGTTCTGTGGCTTGAGGTTCGGTAAAACTGTCTGTCCATTCATTACCCAAAGCAGTTGTAACAACCTACCTCCATTTAAAAAGCACTACTACATACATGATGTAGGAACTAAATTATGTTGGCATTCCTAGATAATACTTGACCAGTGCAGAGCAACAAAATTATCCTTTGTGCTTGGGGTCCAGAGAAAATGGTGTGACAATATTAGGCACAGGATAGATCGCTTCTCATTTTAAAGGAGACCTGTTAAGTTGCAAACAGGCACAACAAAAATATTGTTACACATTATAGCTTTCATCAAAAGCTTTTTTTAGCAAAGAAAACACACGCATGTTCATACGAGCAAGCACACCTCAGAGACGCGTAACTGCTATCAACAACAGCTCTGACCAGAATACAACTGTCTCATGGAGAAGGGGGAGGGATAGCAGGCAACTGGAGGAGCATGCCGGGGGGGGGGGGGGGGTGCTGTCTGGCAGAGTGTGCAGGGACTAATGACTGCTAGGCTTAGCATCAGGTGGTGCCGTTGGAGGGGGGGGGGGGGGGGGAATTCAGAATGGCAGATTGGGGAGTGAATAGGGAGAGATGCAGGGAAGGGGAAGGACAGGCTGGTACATTGGCAGAGGGCAGCACACAAAGAGAGTGAGGGAATGTGAAAAGAGAGAAGGTGTTACGGTGATGAGGTGGAAACTGTTGGACGGAGAGTGTGGGGTCAGTAGGTTACTGTAGGTTAAGGTCGGAATAGTTTCAGAAGTGGAGAATGTGTTGTAAGTGTAACTCCCAAGTATACTGTTCAGAAAATCTGGTGGTGGACGGGAGGATCCAGATGGTCTGGGTTTTGAAACAGCTATTAAAATCAAGCACGTGTTCAGCTGCATGTTGTGCCACAGAGTGGTCTACGTTGCTCTTGGCCATAGTTTGGCTGTGGACGTTCATCGTGGTGGACAGCTGGTTGGTAGTCATATCGATGTAACGACTGTACAACGATGCGGCAGAGCTGGTATACAACATGACTGCTTTCACAGTTGGCCAAGCCTTTCCTGGGGTAACATAAGCCTTTGACAGTAGTAGAATGAGAAGTGCTGGGTGAGTGGACTGGGCAGGTCTTGCATCTGGGTCTTTCACAGGAATATGATCCCTGTAGCAAGGGGGATTGGGAGTAGCATAGAGATGGACTAAGATATTGTGGAGGTTGAGTGGGTGATGGAACAAAACTTTAGAAGGTGTGGGAAGGATCTTGGGTAGGATGTCCCTCATTGCCATTCTGGGTTGCAAGGCTGTATGGCTGGGTTTTTTGATGTGGAAGGGATGGCAGGTGGTTGGTTGGTTTAATGTGGACACGATTGTGGATGGAGCCATCAGAGAGGAGGCGGTCAATATCTAGGAAGGTGGGACACTGGACTGAGGAGTACCAGGTGAAGCAGATGGAAGAGAAGGTGTTCAGTTTGTGAAAGAGTGAGGTTAGGGTGTCTTGGCCCTGAGACTGGATCATGAATGTATCATCAATGAACCTGAACCAGATCAGGGGTTTGGGGTTTTGGGAGGTAGTGGGTTTGGTGTCTGAAGGACATATGGAAAGGTAGTGTTCGGTTATGACAAGACCATGGGCATGAGGGATTTTGGTGTATTCAACAGTGACCACTAGAGAACCAGGAGGTAAAAGGGCAGGGATGGTGGAGAGTCGGTAAAGGAAGTGATTGGTATCTTTGATGTGGCTGTTCTCTCTTCTGTTGAAAGACTGGTGTTCTTAGTAAGGGACCTGGGGAAGAATGGTGAGTCCATGTCGGAGATAGGGATTCCTGGAAGCTGAGAAGGAGTTGTTAGGAGGATGGGGGGGGGGGGGGGGAGGATGATCACTGTTGGATTGTGTTATGAACAGGAAGAGGCAGGGTTCAATGTTGGAAGAAGGTTGGCTTTGGTTGGAGGGGTTGGTGGGAAAGAAGTTTTTCCACTGGATTGATTGGGAGAAGAAGAGTAGGTTTTCGACATGTTCAATTTGGGTGTAGGGCTAAAGCTGAGGCCTTTTGATAGAACTGAAACTTCTGTATGGCTGATGATTTTCGTGGACAGGTTATGTTTTGGCTCTGGATTTGGAACATTTGTAGGGAGTTTTGGGGGATGTCACAGGTTGAAAAGATCCGCTAGGAAGGGTCTGGGTGCTATGAGGGGTTGACGAAGAGGAACATTGTGGGCATGATGAGGGTTGGATAGTGGTGCCCCAAGCTGGCCAAGGGATGTCAGCAGGTTGGGTAATGGCGGCAGTATTTAGAACACTCCTCCAAGTGCTCGATACAGAGGTTCAGTTTCATAGATGTGACTATGTAGTAGGAATTGCACATTATCAGTATCTTGCAGAGGCAACAGAGGTGGTTCTGGGATGCTTGTATCATAGAAATGTGTTTTTGCAGTACCAGGTTTGTGAGGGACAGGGGCTGGCAAAACCTGAAAATGTGAAGGTTATTGTGAAAGGAGAGATGGAATCCAAGAAAGGAATTCTTATAGTTAGGCCAATTTGGGGGGAATTCCATACTGTATGTTTCTTCTTCATGGAAGAATGAGAAATTTATTTGGGAAGGCTAAAAACGTATGTGGACCACCTAGAATGAAAGAAACACTTAAAATAGATTGTAGCAGTAAATACTGACCTGACCTTCTCCTTGTAATTTAATAATGTGAAGTAATTTTTTCTTTTTACACAGTTAGCAAGTAAATTATACTGTTTTGTATTTACAGTGCCACAGCCATGGAAAGTAGCATTCTGCATTATTCTTAATAAATGATAAGGTATTGTTTTCAAGAAAAGTGAAGGAACTTATTCCACATACTAAAGCTAGAGAAAAGATAAATTTAAAACATATATACTTCATATCCAAGGAGTTAATCTCAAATATTACTTAAAAATCTGGAACATAATAAATAAATAACCATATTTTTGCACAACAAATCAGATTTATCCAAGGAAAATTATTTTCCTCTTTCATATAATCAAAGAAATAAAGATAATTTCTTGCTTTCTACTCATCATTAAAACATGTATGCTGAGAATCTTCAAGATATGCTGATAAAAATCTACAAAAAAATTATATTTTGCTATGAATGTAAGTGTTGCAAATGGCTCTGAGCACTGGGACTTAACATCTGAGTGATCAGTCCCCATATGAATGTAAGTCCTTTGGGGCGGGGGGGGGGGGGGGGGGGGGGGGGGGGAAACCTGTTTAATACTCTGCTTCAGATATTCAGTGAAAGAATTCATAAAAGATGAAGTGATAAATGAAACAGGTTGTTGTTTTCTGTAGCCTCATTGAGGAATCTTACATATTCATTCACAGTAAAAAGGATAACAATAGGAAATTCTTCTGACTGTTTAGCTGTAACTTCATATAAATGAAGTTACACTCTCATAGTGTTTATATTTCTTCTGTGTTCTAATCAAATGATTAATAAATGAATGTCATGAGACAAATAACAATAGACAAGTAAGAATCAGTGGGACTGTTATAACGCACAGGTGTGACTGAATGTTACTGTGGAAAGAGCCTAGAAAGAGTTGATTCTCTAATAGTTCTCTGGGTCATTCCTGAATATTGTTCACATTTAACACATTCTTATCAAGCTAAAAAAAGTAAAGAAATTATAAAGAAGCCAAAGAAGGAATGAATAATACGTGTGAATTGTATACTACTGAAATTATCAGTATGCTCCATTTGGAGACTACACAAAAGATACTCATTCACCTCAGACAGGGTCGCTTGTAAAACCCCAATAACCAGTCTTACGAGAGAACTCGAGTATCACATTACTCACACCTACATGTAACTCTCATAATTACTGCGGAGAAAAATTTGAGAGTGGTTAGGACACGTACAGGCACTCATTTTTACACACAGTATGAACAGAATAGTATGAAGAATGAATAATGTTTGCAACAAGATGTCCTCTACAGTGCTCCTTATTGTGGTTTCAGAAACATCATTGTATATTTAGATATAGATTGTATGAATTTTGGCAAACACAACTAACATTTCAGTTATATTATGATCGAGGAAGTGTATTATTATTGGTATACCTCTAAAAATTGTTCACAGAAATTTAAAGTTCATCCGTAGATTAACTCTTTGCAGTCTAGGGGATGCATATTTACTAGTGAATTCATTTTACAGGCATTTGTGTCTCATGATAATTGAAAACAAATATTTTCCTATTCCATTTTGCCCACATGTTGTGTTTTGGTGTGGTGTGTAAACCTGTTCATATTGTGATTTATTGTTAATCTGTATCCTAACAATTATAATACATTGTATCCGGATCCCGCTCCAGCTACTGCCGGGTCTGGGTGCTGACGAGTCCTCTCTATTTGGCTCGGTCCTCCCACCTCTTTTCTTCCTCCACTTGCTGCCAGGTCACACCTCTCCTTTCCACAGAAATTCTCATTCCTGTTTTCCACCGTATTCTTGGGTGCCCTCTAGGTCTTTTTCCATCCATCTTTAGTTCTTCCATAATTTTTGGAAGTCTCTGCCGACGCATCCTCTTAACATGCCTGTACCATCTTAATGACTTTTTTCGATTTCTTCTCTCATACTTTCTTGTTTGGTTCCTTTCTAATATCTACATTCCTTACTCTGTGTATTCTTGTTTTCCCCTTAACTGCTCTGAGAAATTTCATTTCCCGTGCTTGAAGTCTGCTCCAGTCCCTTTCTGTCATTGTCCACGTTTCTCTGCCATATGTGACAATAGGGAAGTAATAACTCTTATAATAAGGAGTTTTGCTTTTTCTGAAACTTCCTAATTCCAAATCAGGTGTTTAATTGTTTGGTAGAAATTGCTTCTCTTCTGTAACCTCCTATTAATTTCGTTTGTTATTCTTCCATCACTAGATATTTCACTCTCTAAATAAGTGAAACTGTCTACCACTTTGAGGGGTTCTCTCTCTTCCAAATTCCAATACTTCAGTCTTATATTTAGTTATTATTAATCCATACCTTTTCATTATTTCCTTCCATACATCAAGTTGTCTCTGTACATCTACCTCTTTGTCGCCCCATAGTACCATATCATCTGAAAAAATCATCTTTTTGTCTTTTTCTTTTACTATATCTTTAACAGCCCTATTCATTCCCTCCATCACAACATTAAAAAGTGCAGGAGATAGAATGCTTCCTTGCTTAAGTCCTTATCTTATTTCAAAGTATTCCGAGTTCCCCAGTGGTGTTCTAATTCTACAATTGTGCTCTCTGTACATTGTCTTTATTACATTAATGTATCCATCTTCTATACCTATCTTCTTCATTTCTTCCCAGAGTCTTTCCCTGTTAACTGAGTCATAAGCCTTTTCTATGTCTACACAAACCATTATTACCCTTTTGTTATACTCCCAACTTTTTTCCATCAGTTGACGGATAGAAAATATCAGGTCGATCGTGCTTCTTCCTTTCCTAACCCCATGCTGTTCTTCACTCAGCTCCTTTTCTATCTTTTCACTTATTCAATTCAGTAAAATTCTTTAAAAAATCTTGGCCGTATGACTCATAAGGGTTATTCCTCTGCAGTTTTTGCAAAGTCTTTATTGTCTTTTTTGAAGATGGGAACAATGTTTCCTCTTCTCCAATTGTCAAGTATTGTACTATTTCTCCACACACTTGACAGTACTCTATACAGCCACTGCATTCCCACTGGACCCACTGCTCTTATCATGGGGCTTTCCCCCCATTCATCTTCTTCACAGCTATTTCCATTTCTTCCTGTGTAATTTATCCTAATTCTGCTTCCCAACTTATCTCAATTTGTCCATTATTTGTTTCCTCATGTACCTGCTCCTCAGTGTTTAACAGTTTCTTAAAATGTTCTCTCCAGAGATCTTTTATATTCCTTGTATCTTCCATCACAGTACCATCCTCTGTTTCCATCTTTACTGGTACTTCAGAAGCCTTCCTTTTATTTTTAATCATTTTATAGAACATTTTCTTATTGCTCTTCACATCTTCAAGTTTATTTGTAAACTCTTACCATGCCTTTTTCTTTGGTGTTTCCACTATTTCTTTGCACTTCTTCTTTTCCTCTGTATGTCTTCTAACTGCTTGGATTGTGGTATCATCCCATCAGCTTGACTATCTTACTTTTTCCTTTCCAGATGTTCTGCCACATACTTTTTGTGCTGCTTCGACTAAAGTGTCTTTGAATAAACTCCATTCTTTTTCTACATTGCAGAAAACTTCTTTTGGAAATTTTTGAGTGATTAATTCTCTATACTTCTCAGCATTTTCACTCTCTTTCAGTTTCCAATCCCATATCCTTATCACTTTCTCCTGTTTTCCATTTTCCACACACTGATTTATTTTTCATTGTCCCACCAGTAATCTATGGTCTCCATCTGCACTCACACTTGGAATTATCTTCACGTTCGTTACTTTCTCTCCCCATTCCCTGTCTACTAGAATATAATCATATACACTCTTGGTCCTTCCATACCAATTGTATCCGGTGATAACATGACTTTCTCACTTCATAAACCAGCTATTTGCTATTTTCATTCCATTTCTCTGGCACAAATCCAGGAGTCTTTCCCCTTCTTCATCTCTGCCTCCATATCCAAAACATCCCAATACTTGCTCAAATCCCTCTGTCTTTGCATACCTGTGCATTAAAATCTCCCATCACTATATTAGCACTCTCTATATGGTTCTCTAACTCATTTTCAAAGTCCAACTTCTCTTCTTTGCTACATCCCACTTGAGGTGCATAAATCTGGATAACTTTAGTGTTTCTTTGTGGAATCTCAGATGTAATATGATCCTGTCTAATGTATATCTCACACTTTCAATACAGCTTCGTACATTCTTATTCACGATCACTGCCACACCATTTCTTCCAAACCTGTTATTCCCACTCCAGTACAGTTTGCCTCCTCCTCTCAAATTTTTCTCACCTTTTTCCTTTCACTTCATTTCGCTTAATCCCAAAGTATTTAACTTTATCTTTGTTAGTACATCTGTCATTTCTTCCATTTTTCCATTGAGGGTTAATATATTAATGGTGCCAATATTTAGGTTATTTTTTAGTCCATTTGGTTTCATCTTCTTTTACTGATGAATATCATCAGGTCTCCCATCATTCGCACCAGTACTTGAAGAAGCAGTGCAGTCAAACCCCGAGTGGTTCATTCCAAAGCTCATCTGTGTTTTGAAAGCAGTATATAAGACTTTCCTACTGGCTTGTTAGGCCTAATGCAAGAAAGGATTTTCTATTGGGGTTGTCTCCCTTAGCCTTTGGAGTTTCTCCTCCTCCACAAGGCAGTGGTTCCCTTCTCATTTGATCCCCAGAAAGGAGGGTTGCCCCATCTGCCAGCTTTGCTGTTCTGAAATCTTTCTTCTCCACCGTCGCTACCATTAAGGTCTTAAGGGGAGTTGTACCGCCCTGTCTCGACAATGTTAAACAGGGTATATAAATACCCCGTTTTCTCAGGAACTGTTGAGTATATAAATGTGGTGTTTTTATCGCAGGTTCTCCCATGTTTTGTGACTGTATTGCTCTACAATCACTTTAAAATAACAATTGGAATAAAAGTTATTATTTTTTCCCTAAACATATAATTTTTTGGTGTAAATTTTCACAATTTTAATTTCTTGAATTTTAGCTATTACAGTAAATACTACTAAAGTAGAGCTACAACATCATTGTACTATCTATGTTATGTGGTAAATAATTCATTGATATAGATTCAGAAGTTTCTGAGAAATAAGAGCTTTTATACTGAAAAAAGTCATGTTGAGAAAATTGTATTTAAAGAAAAAATTTTAATATACAGCCAACTGATTCATAAAAAATATGTTAGAATCCTCCTGGATGGTAGTCCTCATCTCCTCCTTCATCTTCCTTACCCAGTGCTGCACTCCTTCTCTTGGATCTGACTTCTTTTGACATATTGTTTGTTGCAATCTCTGCCTTCATGATTCACAGTTGGTCCAAGTCCATCACACTTTTTGTGGTGTTGTAACCTTTATGAATGCCAAGATATTCCAAAACCTGTAGTCTTCCAGAATAGCCATAATTAAAAGTAAGAACAGCATCCAAAACACCAAGTTCCATGACTGACCTCCCAACAAACACATTTTTTGGTGTCCTTGACCATACGACATTGTTAAATGATCCATTCACATTTTGTGTTTTGCCCTTGAGACATTTCTTCAACAGCTCTGGTTGGGCAAGATCCTGAAACACAGGTTTCATGGCAAGCATAACAGCATTTGGTATAGTAATTTTGTGCGATAAAGTGTCTACTTTACCCTCCTCTTTTGCCTTCAAGTATTGACACCATTCAGTGGAACACAGGTTGTGTATTGGTTCAACATCTGTAGAGAGCTTGTGAAAATAAATTGCCCCAGCAGCTCTCTTCGTACCATCTAGATTATCTCTGTTACCCTAATATTGTGTAATCTGATCAATTTGTTTATCAGTCAGTCGACGTCTTATACTTAGACCATCAGATAACTTATACTTCCCAACTACTGTTTGAGTCTACGTAGTCTCGTGTCCATCCTCTTTTGCACATGATTAATGCATTCTAGTTTTGTAATTGACAAATCACCATAGGGTTTACTCTCCACCACTGCCTTATACGATCGTGAGTCTCCATCCCCAAGAAAACTCATGTAGCAAACAGCACGGTCATGCTGGGAACATTGGAACATTTTCACTGCAGAAGCAACCTCCATCCCTCCACTAGTTCCTTCATAGTTTCTCTGACAATTCATTTCATGCTTAGTTTGCTTTTCAGTACTCTTGCCTGCTTACCTACAACACTGGCAGTACATGGTCAACACATCAACATCCAACACTTTCCCATTGTCGATGCTGATATTAGATGCACATGAATTCTTTGACTGGAAACCTCTTTTTTACCAGGATCCGTCGAATGATATTGCTATGTCAGAGCTACCATTTTCTGCTACAGCCTGCTCTGCTGCTGTAGTCATTGACTCCATAGCACACGCCTTGACACTACTTCTTACTATGGAGTTGTATTTTATAGATTTTGTAGGGGGACTAGGCAGGTTCAGCAAGCCACAAAGAACCTTACCAGCATAATGGCCTTTTCCTATGCATCTAAGTCCGTAGAAGTATCTCAGATTAGTGTCAAAAAGTCCATTCTTTACACTTACTTCTGAAGTCTTGAAAGCCTTTTCGCTTTTACAGATCAAACACATTATTTGTAAAGTGCTCACCAGACCATTGCATTGAGATAGCTTTTCAGAAATTTCAATTTCCCTTCCACATATACGACAACACACTGCTTCACACAAAGCTGAAGTAAGTATATGGAGATTGATAATAATATTGCAGTTTGTTTCACTGTCTGAAGCTGCGTTGTATTTTACATCATTACCCGGCAGTTTTTTCTTGGGGGCACTCAGAGGAGTAGAAGGACTGCCACTATTTACAACCAAATTATCACGCCCTTCAGCGCTAACCACTCTTTTTACTGCTGTTATATTTGATCTGTAGTATCTGTTACCTCTGTTTCGTATTTTTTTAAACACTCCTTTTGGTTTAGTCATGACGAAAACTATCACAGGAAACACAGAAACTAAAACGCGGCTAGTGGATAACTGTTGTTGTCAAGCACAAACAAATGTACAGTTCGAAGAGTTTACTGCGAAGTACCACCAGTGTAGGCAACTTATGAAATGGACAGTTCTCTACAAAACAAAAGAAATTACAGTCTTCTAGACTATATAGCTCCAGAGAAAAAACGCCAATATGTGGAGTGACGGAAAACAAAATTCTCGGAAATGTCATTGCATGATTATTTTCAAATATTTATTTAAAATAGTAAATGATCGAATATTTCAATAAAACCAACACCAAATTAAGCATAAAAAATCCATATTTTCATAATTTGCATAAAAGTAAAAATGTCAAATTTTGTCATTTTGGACAGTACGACTCCCCTTAACCCGTAACCCGGGCATGGGTCCGTGTTATACCCCACGGGTTTGGGTCCCTGCCTGAACTCAGCCATCCTATCACTTCAGCCTACTGAAGTGTAGGATGCCCGCCCCCATGACGTGGATGTGCCAGACGGGAATTACCCCAGTGGAGGAATAGGGAAGAGGACTCTACCTCCCTGGAGCCGGGTTAATGATTGTGTATGGTGCTACAATTAAAGGCAATTACAATACATTAGTTTCTTTATTTCTCTTGTGTGGCGCCAGTCACTACCAGAGTATGGGGAGACTTCTTACAACTGCAACTACTGATGTCAAAATTATACAGTCACATTCAAGATGTAACAATAATTGATGTCCCAGATATCTGATCCTGTATTTATGTGTAAAATGCCATGTTTTGTTTATAAGTAACTGACTGTGTATTGTACAGTAATCATAGTTAGATAAACCTTCTATTAATTCCCCCCTCCCAATTTCTTAGTTTCCTAGGACTTCCCCAGTATAATTGATTCCTTATCTTGTTGTGAAGTGTGTAGTGATTTGATATTAAACAGTAAATGATAAGATAAGATTCTTGCTGCTGTCATGTATGTTAATAATGCCGTACTTCACTTCAGACACTGTTGAAAAGTGATTTTTTATGAAGCCTACAAATTTTACACATGCACTCAAACACAATATCATATCCACTGTGATTACTTTTTAGTTATTGCTTATATACATTAAAGGTCTGTGGTGTAGAGATACTCCTACTGAGAATGCTACTTATCTTCACTATTAAAAATAAAGTTCACTGTAGTATAATAATTATAATATTATAATTATAATATTTGAACTTACGTATGAATATGGCACACTGAGAAAGGGAGGCTTTACTTGCAGATATGTTACATGAACGCATAGATGTGGATGGTCCTCTTTGGGACCAATCAACTTTCCTTGGGAGACTGAAACACTTTTTTTGGGTGACAGATCCAAGAACATGCACTGCTTCTGATACAGCATTAGATGATGCCAAGAAGTTAATAGAACTCTACAGGTAAGAGTATCCCACAGTTGGAACTGTTCTCTAATGATATTTCAGATTCTTAGTTTGTGCTTTTTAGTGGTACTGCCTTTCTGTCAAATATATTGCATGATTTAATACAATTATTTTATTTTTATCCAGAGTTGGTAAGGAACCTCCAGGAACAAATCAAGAGCAAATCATATATGCAAAGAAACTGTATGACAGTGCATTCCATCCGGACACTGGTGAGAAACAAAATGTGTTTGGCAGAATGTCTTTCCAGGTCCCTGGAGGTATGGCAATCACAGGAGCTATGTTACAATTCTACAGGTGACATTTTTGTTACGTATTTTGTGTTTAATGTAATTGTGCACTATAGGGTGAATCTGAATAGATTATAGCATTTTGCAATAAGTACAGAGTAATCTAACATTTTTTTTATTTAAATATTCTTGAGCGGCAAATCCAGATTCATCTCCCACTATTAGTCTCAGTTTAATCATCAAATAAGACCAGCAAGTTCAATATTGACAACAAATGAAAGTTATTAGTGTTTGCATTTAATAGTTCTCAATCATGTGTGTACCCATACTTTCATAAAACATACCAGATTCATAGAGTGGACTGGATTTTATGAATCACATGCCGATGCCATTTACTTACATGGTAACCTCAAACTTTTCCATACTCGCAATACAACAAAATGAGTTTTATTCATGAGTAACTAACACTGGAAAACAGTAAACTTAGGCTAAAACTTAATATTTGAGAAAGAATACTACATGAAAGTATTTATCAGGCTTACCTCAAGGAATTATGTGTATGATAGATAAACAACCTTGCAGGTATTGTTTTTAGTTGACTGAGGTTTGTTACCGTGTGATGTAGTTTTATAAAGAGAGTCACATTCATAAAAAAAACTTGTTTGAAATACTAGAAGATTTGAAGATAATTAATGTATGGTGCTATGACTGGCAGCTGACCCTGAATTTTAAATTTATGAACTACAAACATAAAAACAAAAGACTATATCGATTGATCACATTATTTCAGTCAGTTGGAAATGTCAAGTACCCATACTGTATCAAGTGATTTGAAGTAGAATGCCCATGTTTGTTGTTGTTATTGTTGTTGTTGTGGTGGTGGCGGTGGTGGTCTTCAGTCCTGAGACTGGTTTGATGCAGCTCTCCATGCTACTCTATCCTGTGCAAGCTTCTTCATCTCCCTGTACCAACTGCAACCTACATTCTTCTGAATCTGCTTAGTGTATTCATCTTTTGGTCTCGTTCTATGATTTTTACCCTCCATGCTGCCCTCCAATATTAAATCGATGATCCCTTGAGGCCTCAGAACATGTCCTATCAACTGAACCCTTCCTCTAGTCAAGTTGTGCCACAAACTCCTCTTCTCCCCAATTCTATTCAATACCTCCTCATTAGTTATGTGATCTACCCATCTAACCTTCAGCATTCTTCTGTAGCCCCACATTTTGAAAGCTTCCATTCTCTTCTTGTCCAAACTATTTATCGTCCATGTTTCCATACAAACATTTTCAGAAACGACTTCCTGACACTTAAATCTATACTCGATGCTAACAAATTTCTCTTCTTCAGAAACGCTTTCCTTGCCCTTGCCAGTCTACATTTTATATCCTCTCTACTTCTACCATCATCAGTTATTTTGCTCCCCAAATAGCAAAACTCCTTTACTACTTTAAGTGTCTCATTTCCTAATCTAATTCCCTCAGCATCACTCGACTTAATTCGACTACATTCCATTATCCTCATTTTGCTTTTGTTGATGTTCATCGTATATCCTCCTTTCAAAACCCTGTCCATTCCGTTCAACTGCTCTTCCAAGTTCTTTGCTGTCTCTGACAGAATTACAATGTCATCGGCGAACCTCAAAGTTTTTATTTCTTCTCCATGGATTTTAATATCTACTCTGAATTTTTCTTTTGTTTCCTTTACTGCTTGCACAATATACAGATTGAATAACACCGGGGAGAGGCTACAACCCTGTCCAACCCTGTCTCACTCCCTTCCCAACCACTGCTTCCCTTTCGCGCCCCTCGACTATTGTAACTGCCATCTGGTTTCTGTACAAATTGTAAATAGCTTTTCGCTCCCTGTATTTTACCCCTGCCACCTTTAGAATTTGAAAGAGAGTATTCTAGTCAACATTGTCGAATGCTTTCTCCAAGTCTACAAATGCTAGAAATGTAGGTTTGCGTTTCCTTAATCTTTCTTCTAAGATAAGTCGTAGGGGCAGTATTGCCTCACGTGTTCCAACATTTCTACGGAATTCAAACTGATCTTCCCCAAGGTCAGCTTCTACCAGTTTTTCCATTCGTCTGTAAAGAATTCGTGTTAGTATTTTGCAGCTGTGACTTATTAAACTGACAGTTTGGTTCAGTAATTTTCACATGTGTCAACACCTGCTTTCTTTGGGACTGGAATTATTATATTTTTCTTGAAGTCGGAGGGTATTTCCCCTGTTTCATACATCTTACTCACCAGATGGTAGAGTTTTGTCAGGACTGGCTCTCCCAAGGCTGTCAGTAGTTCTAATGGAATGTTGTCTACTCCTGGGGCCTTGTTTCAACTCAGGTGTTTCAGTGTTCTGTCAAACTCTTCATGCAGTATCACATCTCCCATCTTCATCTTCATCCTCTTCCATTTCCATAATATTGTCCTCAAGTACATCGCCCTTGTGTAGACCCTCTATATACTCCTTCCACCTTTCTGCTTTCCCTTCTTTGCTTAGAACTGGGTTTCCATCTGAGCTCTTGATATTCATACAAGTGGTACGCTTTCCTCCAAAGGTCTCTTTAATTTTCCTGTAGGTAGTATCTATCTTACCCCCAGTGAGATAAGCCTCTACATTGTTACATTTGTCCTCTAGCCATCCCTGCTTAGCCATTTTGCACTTCCTGTCGATCTCATTTTTGAGACGTTTGTATTCCTTTTTGCCTGCTTCATTTACTGCATTTTTATATTTTCTCCTTCCATCAATTAAATGCAATATTTATTCTGTTACCCAAGGATTTCTATGAGCCCTCGTCTTTTTACCTACTTGACCCTCTGCTGCCTTCACTACTTCATCCCTCAGAGCTACCCATTCTTCTTCTACTGTATTTCTTTCCCCCATTCCTGTCAGTTGTTCCCTTATTCTCTCCCTGGAACCCTGTACAACCTCTGGTTTAGTCAGTTTATCCAGGTCCCATCTCCTTAAATTCCCACCTTTTTGCAGTTTCTTCAGTTTTAATCTACTGTTCATAACCAATAGATTGTGGTCAGAGTCCACATCTGCCCCTGGAAATGTCTTACAATTTAAAACCTGGTTCTCAAATCTCTGTCTTACCATTATATAATCTATCTGATACCTTCCAGTATCTCCAGGATTCGCCCATGTATACATCCTTCTTTTATGATTCTTGAACCAAGTGTTAGCTATGATCAAGTTATGCTCTGTGCAAAATTCTACCAGACGGTTTCCTCTTTCTTTTCTTCGCCCCAGTCCATATTCACCTACTATGTTTCCTTCTCTCCCTTTTCCTACTATCAAATTCCAGTCACCCATGACTATTAAATTTTTGTCTCCCTTCACTGCCTAAATAATTTCTTTTATCTCATCATACATTTCATCAATTTCCTCATCATCTGCAGAGCTAGTTGGCATATAAAATTGTACTACTGTAGTAGGCATGGGCTTCATGTCTATCTTGGCCCATATAAATCTAGTAATTAAAAAAAAAATTTAAAAAAATAAAATAAATACCCAGGAATAATAACTTCCCAGTGAAGGATATTACATGAAAACCCTTCATTTGGCAATTCTTGATTACTGTTCATCATCTGAGACACTTCCAAGCAGACTGAGCAGAATGATTCGAGAAAATTCATAGAATATCTGTGGTATGCCTCGTGGACTTATTCAGTCATGATGAGAGCATTACACAAATGCTTAACAAACTCAGGTGGAATATGTTAAGAAAGGTGTTATGAATTTTTGTTTGGTCCAGGGATTAATATCAACGCAAAGTACATAGTAATATCAGCTGACATACGGCATTGCTTTTACGTATGATAGCAGTAGTTATTAAGTGAGAGTATAAGATCAACACTATCAAAGTAAGTTATAGTATAAAGAGACATAATATGTAATTAATAATATTCTGACAGTTCCAAGTATTAACATTGTAAGTCCAAAAATGGTAACATTGTGTTACAATGTTTGCCAAAATTATTGTTTCACTATTTTTCTCCTGTATGAAAATCTTATCTCTTAACACCGCAACATACATAGCAATAGCGCTCTTCAGAATATTGTAAGTCCTCTAAGTAACTCATGCACCTCTGAAAAGAATCACAATTTATGTTATGATGCTTTTCCTGGGATAATGAAGCATAATTAAAAGTATAACTGTAATTATGACATTTGTACAGGGGATATTTATAGTTTACATGTGAGCAACGTTCATCATCCTCGCTGTTAAGTAGGAAGCATTGTCATCTAGGGTTGCTTGTAGCCAATAATATCAATGCTGATTGTAGACGTAGTCATCAGTACAAGTGTAACCAGTGATTTCACATGAATAATAATTGATAAACAGCTGTTTGAATGGATTTTGAGTTCACTACTTTTGTAATTGGTATCAGTAACTAAGCTGTTGACTAATCATGTACTAAAGTCAGACATTAAAAATAATGAGCATGGTTCTCAAACCAATGAATGAATGCTAATGGATGTAAGTACTCAATTTTTCTTGTATGAACAATGATAAAGAACAGAATTTCATATAGAGAACTGAAAACCGGTAAGAGCACTGGAATTCTGTCAATAGTGATACATAATTGTGTTGTATACAGGTTAAGAATATTTTTCATAATTTCTTGGCTGCATAGTTCTATTTAGTGCCACAAATAATAATTTGCGTTGTCGCAGCAATAATTATTATTTGAAATCACCAATTTCTTTCTACAGGTAGGGAAGCATAAATATAAGGGAATAATTTCCCAGTGGTGCTGGAGGCTGTATTTCATGGTTTCCAAATGATCATCTCAATAATGGCACAGATTTAGTATCAAAAGGCAAGATTTTTTATGTATTTTATGTACATTATTGTATCAAGATAATGCTAATTCATAGTTTTGTTCATTCCACCTATTCTTAGAAAAGCTATGCTTTTGTATAACTGAAGTGGTGACAGTGGGAAGCGGACAAAAATTATTCATTCCTTATGCTTGGGTAACAGTGATGACTCTATTGCTATACTTTTTTTTTCCATAATAGCTGATAGCATATCACAAGAAAAAGAGAACACAGTTGAAAGGTAAATATAGGAAAGATGAGGGTAAAGGCTTTGTAGCACATGTGTTTCAGGAAACAGTATAATTTAAGGATTTAATTTTAACATTACACGTCTTTATTGCTTAATCCCAATATATCTAACTTCCTCTCTGTTAGTACATCTGTAATTTCTTCCATTTTTCCATTGAGGGTTAATATATTAAGGGTGCCAATATTATAAGGTGAGAAGAATTTGAGAGGAGGAGGAAAACTGTACTGGAGTGGGAATAACAGGTGTGGAAGAAATGGTGTGGCAGTGATGGTGAATAAGAATGTACGAAGCTGTATTGAAAATGTGAGATATATATCAGACAGGATCATAATCTTAAACCTGAGATTCCAAAAAGAAACACTAAAAGTAATCCAGATTTATGCACCTCAAGTGGGATGTAGCGAAGAAGAGAAGATGGACTTTGAAAATGTGTTAGAGAACCATATAGAGAGTGCTAATATAGTGATGGGAGATTTTAATGCACAGGTATGCAAAGACAGAGGGATTTGAGCAAGTATTAGGATGTTTTGGATATGGAGGCAGAAATGAAGAAGGGGAAAGACTCCTGGATTTGTGCCAGAGGAATGGAATGAAAATAGCAAATAGCTGGCTTATGAAGAGAGAAAGTCATATTATCACCAGATACAGTTGGGATGGAAAAACCAGGAGTGTAATTGATTATATTCTAGTAGATAGGGAATGGGGAGAGAAAGTAACAAATTTGAAGGTAATTCCAAGTGTGAGTGCAGATGGAGACCATAGATTACTGGTGGGACAATGAAAAATAAATCAGTGTGTGGAAAATGGAAAACAGGAGAAAGTGATAAGGATATGGGATTGGAAACTGAAAGAGAGTGAAAATGCTGAGAAGTATAGAGAATTAATCACTCAAAAATTTCCAAAAGAAGTTTTCTGCAATGTAGAAAAAGAATGGAGTTTATTCAAAGACACTTTAGTCGAAGCAGCACAAAAAGTATGTGGCAGAACATCTGGAAAGGAAAAAGTAAGATAGTCAAGCTGATGGGATGATACCACAATCCAAGCAGTTAGAAGACATACAGAGGAAAAGAAGAAGCGCAAAGAAATAGTGGAAACACCAAAGAAAAAGGCATGGTAAGAGTTTACAAATAAACTTGAAGATGTGAAGAGCAATAAGAAAATGTTCCATAAAATGATTAAAAATAAAAGGAAGGCTTCTGAAGTACCAGTAAAGATGGAAACAGAGGATGGTACTGTGACGGAAGATACAAGGAATATAAAAGATCTCTGGAGAGAACATTTTAAGAAACTGTTAAACACTGAGGAGCAGGTACATGAGGAAACAAATAATGGACAAATTGAGATAAGTTGGGAAGCAGAATTAGGATAAATTACACAGGAAGAAATGGAAATAGCTGTGAAGAAGATGAATGGGGGCAAAGCCCCAGGACCTGATGAAGTATCAGTGAACATGATAAGAGCAGCAGGTCCAGTGGGAATGCAGTGGCTGTATAGAGTACTATCAAGCGTGTGGAGAAATGGTACAATACCTGACGACTGGAGAACAGGAGACACTGTTCCCATCTCCAAGAAAGGCAATAAAAGACTTTGTAAAAACTACAGAGGAATAATCCTTATGAGTCATACAGCCAAGATTTTTTAAAGAGTTTTACTAAATTGAATAAGTGAAAAGATAGAAAAGGAGCTGAGTGAAGAACAGCATGGGTTTAGGAAAGGAAGAAGCACGATCGATCTGATATTTTCTATCCGTCAAGTGATGGAAAAAAGTTGGGAGTATAACAAAAGGGTGATAATGGTTTGTATAGACATAGAAAAGGCATATGACTCGGTTGACAGGGAAAGACTCTGGGAAGAAATGAAGAAGATAGATATAGAAGATGGATGCATTAATGTTATAAAGACATTGTACAGAGGACACAATTGTAGAATTAGAGCACCGTTGGGGAACTCTGAATACTTCGAAATAAGACAAGGACTTAAGAAAGGAAGTATTCTATCTCCTGCACTTTTTAATGTTGTGATGGAGGGAATGAATAGGGCAGTTAAAGATATAGTAAAAGAAAAAGACAAAAAGATGATTTTTGCAAATGATATGGTAATATGGTGTGATAAAGAGGTAGATGTACAGTTACAGCTTGATGCATGGAAGGAAATAATGAAAAGGTATTGATTAAAAATAAATATAGATAAGAGTGAAGCAATGGTATTTGGAAGAGAGAAAGGGATCAACGGAAATATTACCTTGAATGGAGAACCCCTCAAAGTGGTAGAAAGTTTCACTTATTTAGGGAGTGAAATATCTAGGGATGGAAGAATAACTAACGAAATTAATAGGAGGTTACAGAAGGGAGGCAATTTCTACCAAACAATAAAACACTTGATTTGGAATAAGGAAGTTTCAGAAAGAGCAATACTCCTTATGTATAGGAATTATTACATCACTATTGTGACCTATGGTGGAGAAACATGGACAATGACAGAAAGGGACTGGAGCAGACTGCAAGCAGGGGAAATGAAATTTCTCAGAGCACTTAAGGGAAAAACAAGAATGGACAGAGTAAGGAATGTAGAGATTAGAAAGGACCTTAAACAAGAAAGTATGAGAGAAGAAATTGAAACAAAGAGATTAAGATGGTATGGGCACGTTAAGAGGATGCATGGGCAGAGATTCCCCAAAATTACGGATGAATTAAAGATGAATGGGAAAAGACCTGGAGGGCACTCAAGAACATGGTGGAAAATGGGAGTGAGAATATCTGTAGAAAGGAGAGGTGTGACCTGGCAGCAAGTGGAGGAAGAAAAGTGGTGGGAGGACCGAGCCAAATGGAGAGGACTCATCAGCTCCCAGACCCAGCAGTAGCTGGAGCGGGATTCGGACATAGATAGATAGATAGATAGACATCTTTATTGCTGGAGAAAACTCCTTACAAGGTAATGTGCAACCCTTAAATGGTTCTTCACCCACCTCCACAGCAGAATGAAATGCAACACCCTCCTCACCAGACACAGTCAGAACACGATGACACTCAAGTGATGAAAGGAAGACCCATAAAATGATAGGAATCAATCCCCATGGATAACAAATAGAGTGAAGGAATCCCTCAACAGAGGTTTGGTACATAAATGCTGAAATGTAAGCTGGATGCGATCCCAACTCATGCTAACTGAAATGTCATAACAAATTAACACAAGAAAACAGACAGGATATCTTTGAACAGTTTTGGCAGATGGGAGATCATAGCAGACAGTGAAAATTCATCTGTCAACATGTGAAAAATGTTAGTGGTAAGCAGACCTGAAATGTAACTGACTCAAGAAGAAAAATTTCAAGACTGTATTCTCTAACAGTTGATGGCAATAACATTAAGGTATGACAGAAAATGTTTCTGCATGCCATTACAAATATATGGGTGAGGACTGCCATGAAAAAGCTGGGAGCAGATGGAATTTTGTTGCCTGATATGAGAGGAAAGCATTCGAAAAGGGGAAATACAACACAACCTGAAATACAGGAGTCATTGTGAGAGTGTATAACAGCTTCCGGTGTGTAGAGTTACTTTACACAACCAAGGAAACATGCTGAAAGTACCTTGATGCTGAATTGAGTATTGAAAATATGCACAGTATGTACCAAGAATGGATCAAGGAAAGTAAATATGTCTCCTTGAACCCTGCCACATTAAGGCAACACATTGATATGTTCAACCAATAATATAATTTGTCATTCTTTCACCTAAAAAGGCTAAGTGTAAACTATGTGAGCTTTACACTACTTCTTCTGGAGAGGAGAAAGCAAAGCCGGCAGAGAAATACGCCTCTCACATTGCTAATTAAGCTATTGCCAGGGAACTGAAAGAAAAAAACAAAGTCACTTCAATCTCAGACAGGTTTACGTGTGCATGTTTTGATCTGCAGAAAGTATAGGCTACTCCACAGTCTGATATGAGCCTTATTACTTCAAATGTAAATACTCTAGCTTCAGTTTCACAGTATATGACATGGAAAAATAGGAAGGACAGTGCTATGTTTCACACGGGGGCAGTGAGTAAAATATTGTCGCCATTTACAACAGCCTTAAAAAATTATTTTTCCAGTCAGCCAGAAAGTGATGGAAAACATACTGACCGTAATTTACACTCTGTATGTCCATATCTCTCTTTCTACTCACTGAAGGAAAATGTTCTGACTTGCTATTTACTCAGCGGGATCAATAATTATGACTATAAATAAAAGTTTTGAGTTGTAACTGATTAATATATTCAGTAAAAGGTCACATGCACAAACTTAATAATATTCCTGATAACAATAATAATGTCCCTAACGGAAACAGCACTATTAGCAGTTTAGAGGCGACCTCTGTGGTAAGTTCCAAGTAAAATGGTCTATTACTTTGACTTCCAATCACCAAAAGTTAATTGCTCACCTTAAAAGTGGAAAATAATCTCGCCACTTGCCACACAGTTTTGTCAACATTACGGGCGGCACACAAACACTTACTTCCATGAAAACTAAGTGATCCAGGATAGTGTACAGTCCATCTACATCTGCATCTACATAGATAAAAATCACATTTAAGTGGCTGGCAGAGGGTTCATCGAACCACCTTCACAATTCTCTATTATTCCAATCTCGTATAGTGCCTGGAAAGAATGAACACCTATATCTTTCCGTACAAGCTCTGATTTCCTTTATTGTATCGTGGTGATCATTCTGCCCTATGTAGGTTCGTGTTAACAAAATATTTTCGCATTCGGAAGAGAGAGTTGGTGATTGGAATTTCGTGAGAAGATTCCATCGCAACGAAAAATGCCTTTCTTTTAATGATTTCCAGCCCAAATCCTATATCATTTCTGTGACACTCTCTCCCATATTTCGTGATAATACAAAACGTGCTGCCTTTCTTTGAACTTTTTTGATGTACTTGTCAGTCCTACCTGGTAAGGATCCCACACCGCGCGGCAGTATTCTAAAAGAGAACGGACAAGTGTAGTGTAGGCAGTCTCCTTAGTAGGTCTGTTACATTTTCTAAGTGTCCTGCCAATAAAACGCAGCCTTTGGTTAGCCTTCCCCACAACATTTTCTATGTGTTCTTTCCAATTTAAGTTGTTTGTAATTGTAATACCTAGGTATTTAGTTGAATTTACAGCTTTTAGATTAGATTGATTTATCGTGTAACCGAAGTTTAACGAGTTTCTTTTAGTACTCATGTGGATGACCTCACACTTTTCGTTATTTAGGGTCAACTGCCACTTTTCGCACCATTCAGATATTTTTTCTAAATCTTTTGCAGTTTGTTTTGATCTTCTGATGACTTTATTAGTCGATAAATGACAGCATCATCTGCAAACAACCAAAGACGGCTGCTCAGATTGTCCTCCACAAAGATGATGTGACTTACCAAACGAAAGTGCTGGCAGGTCGATAGACACACAAACAAACACAAACATGCACACAAAATTCAAGCTTTCTCAACAAACGGTTGCTTCATCAGGAAAGAGGGAAGGAGAGGGAAAGACGAAACGATGTGGGTTTTAAGGGATAGGGTAAGGAGTCATTCCAATCCCGGGAGCGGAAAGACTTACCTTAGGGGGAAAAAAGGACAGGTATACACTCGCGCACACACACACGTATCCATCCACAGATACACAGACACAAGCAGACATTTGTAAAGGCAAAAAGTTTGGGCAGAGATGTCAGTCGAGGCGGAAGTACAGAGGCAAAGATGTTGTTGATCCTCATTCCCAACAAACACTGTCTGCCTGTGTCCATTCGTGCGAATGGACAGTTTGTTGCTGGTCATTCCCACATAGAAAGCTTCACAGTGTAGGCAGGTCAGTTGGTAAATCACGCGGGTGCTTTCACACGTGGCTCTGCCTTTGATCGTGTACACTTTCCGGGTTACAGGACTGGAGTAGGTGGTGGTGGGAGGGTGCATGGGACAGGTTTTACACCGGGGGCGGTTACAAGGGTAGGAGCCAGAGGGTAGGGAAGGTGGTTTGGGGATTTCGTAGGGATGAACTAAGAGGTTACGAAGGTTAGGTGGACGGCAGAAAGACACTTTTGGTGGAGTGGGGAGGATTTCATGAAGGATGGATCTCATTTCAGGGCAGGATTTGAGGAAGTCGTATCCCTGCTGGAGAGCCACATTCAGAGTCTGATCCAGTCCCGGAAAGTATCCTGTCACAAGTGGGGCACTTTTGGGGTTCTTCTGTGGGAGGTTCTGGGTTTGAGGAGATGAGAAAGTGGCTCTGGTTTGGTCCTTAGGCCCCGTACAAAACCTTTCACCAGACTCCATCAACTTCCTGACCCCACCAACACCCCGCACCCCTACCTTGTACCTTCTTCCTAAAATTCACAAACCCAATCTCCCGGCCATCCCATTGTAGCTGGTTACCAAGCCCCCACAGTATGTATCTCTGCCTACGTAGATCAACACCTTCAACCCATTACTTGCAGTCTCCCATCCTTCATCAAAGACACCAACCACTTTCTCGAATGCCTGGAATCCTTACCCAGTCTGTTACCTCCGGAAACCATCCTTGTAACCATTGATGCCACTTCCTTATACACAAATATTCTGCACGTCCAGGGCCTCGCTGCGATGGAGCACTTCCTTTCACGCCTATCACCTGCCACCCTACCTAAAACCTCTTTCCTCATTACCTTAGCCAGCTTCATCCTGACCCACAACCTCTTCACTTTCGAAGGCCAGACATACCAACAATTAAAGGGAACAGCCATGGGTACCAGGATGGCCCCCTCGTACGCCAACCTATTCATGGGTCGCTTAGAGGAAGCCTTCTTGGTTACCCAGGCCTGCCAACCCAAAGTTTGGTACAGATGTATTGATGACATCTTCATGCTCTGGACTCATAGTGAAGAAGAACTCCAGAATTTCCTCTCCAACCTCAACTCCTTTGGTTCCATCAGATTCACCTGGTCCTACTCCAAATCCCATGCCACTTTCCTTGACATTGACGTCCACCTGTCCAATGGCCAGCTTCACATGTCCGTCCACATCAAACCCACCAACAAGCAACAGTACCTCCATTATGACAGCTGCCACCCATTCCACATCAAACGGTCCCTTCCCTACAGCCTAGGTCTTCGTGGCAAACGAATCTGCTCCAGTCCGGAATCCCTGAACCATTACACCAACAACCTGAAAACAGCTTTCGCATCCCGCAACTACCCTCCCGACCTGGTACAGAAGCAAATAACCAGAGCCACTTCCTCATCCCTTCAAACCCAGAACCTCCCACAGAAGAACGCCAAAAGTGCCCCACTTGTGACAGGATACTTTCCGGGACTGGATCAGACTCTGAATGTGGCTTTCCAGCAGGGATACGACTTCCTCAAATCCTGCCCTGAAATGAGATCCATCCTTCATGAAATCCTCCCCACTCCACCAAACGTGTCTTTCCGCCGTCCACCTAACCTTCGTAACCTCTTAGTTCATCCCTATGAAATCCCCAAACTACCTTCCCTACCCTCTGGCTCCTACCCTTGTAACCACCCCCGGTGTAAAACCTGTCCCATGTACCCTCCCACCACCACCTACTCCAGTCCTGTAACCTGGAAGGTGTACACGACCAAAGGGAGAGCCACGTGTGAAAGCACCCACGTGATTTACCAACTGACCTGCCTACACTGTGAAGCTTTCTATGTGGGAATGACCAGCAACAAACTGTCCATTCGCATGAATGGACACAGGCAGACAGTGTGAATGAGGATCACCCTGTGGCTAAACATGCCTTGGTGCACGGCCAGCACATCTTGGCACAGTGTTACACCGCCCAGGTTATCTGGATACTTCCCACTAACACCAACCTGTCAGAACTCCGGAGATGGGAACTTGCCCTTCAGTATATTCTCTCTTCTCGTTATCCGCCAGGCCTCAATCTCCGCTAATTTCAATTTGCCGCCACTCATACCTCACCTGTCTTTCAACAACATCTTTGCCTCTGTACTTCCGCCTCGACTGACATCTCTTCCCAAAATCTTTGACTTTACAAATGTCTGCTTGTGTCTGTGTATCTATGGATGGATATGTGTGTGTGTGCAAGTGTATACCCGTTCTTTTTCCCCCCTAAGGTAAGTCTTCCTGCTCCCGTAATTTTCATGTCAAACGTTCACTCACTTCAGATACCAATCGAATCGTAAAAATGGCAGCATTAAGTCTTTGAACAAGATCCTGAACATGGGCTTTCCATGACAGTTTACTATCTATCTGAACACCTAGAAATTTGAACTGTTCAGTTTCACTAATCATATGCGCATTCTGTGACATTAAAATGTCAGGTTTTGTTGGATTGTGTGTTAGAAACTGTAAAAACTGAGTCTTACTGTGATTTAGCCTTAGTTTATTTTCAACAAGACATGAATGTATGTCATGAATTGCATAATTTGAAACCGAGCCAATGTTGCACGCAACATCCTTTACGACCAAGCATCAGCAAACCAAAATATTTTAGAGTTACGCGTAATACTAGAGGGCATATCATGTATATAAATAAGGAACAGGAATGGCCACAGCACTGATCACTGGGGCACCGCCCACTTGACTGTACCCACTCAGACGCCACATCACAGCCATTCTCAACACTGTGAATAATGACCTTTTGCTGTCTGTTGGTAAAGTAAGAGGTGAACCAATTGTGAGCTACTCCCCGTATTCCATAATGGTCTACCTTCTGGAGCAATATTTTGTGATCAACACAATCAAATGTCTTAGTTAAATAAAAAAATATGCCTAGCATTCGAAACCTTTTGTTTAATCCATCCAGTACCTCCCAGAGAAGAGAGAATGTGGCATTTTCAGTTGCTAAACCACTTCTAAAACCGAACTGTACATTTGACAGCAATTCATGTGATATAAAATGATCAATTATCCTTACATAAACAGCCTTTTCAATAACTTTAGCAAACACTGATGGCAGAGTAGGTCTAAAATTGTCTACATTATCCCTTTCTCCATTTTTATAAAGCGGCTTTACTACTGAGTACTTGAATCATTCAGGAAACTGACCATTCCTAAAGGAAAAATTACAAATATGGCTAAATACAGGGGTAACATGTGCAGCACAGTACTTTAATATTCTGCTAGGAACTCCATCATATCCATGGAAGTCCTTAGTCTTCAGTGATTTAATTATTGACTCAATCTCAGCCTTGTCTGTATCACAGAGGAGTTTTTCAGACATCAATCTTGGAAAGGTGTTTGCCAGAAGAGTTATATGATTCCCTGTAGAAACTAAATTTTTATTTAATTCACCAGCAATGCTCAAAAAATTGTTGTTAAATACTGACTTATATCTGATTTATCAGCAACAGGAATATTTTTCCATGAACTGACTTTATATCATCGATCATGTGCTGCTGACCAGACACTTCCTTCACTACTAACCATACAGTTTTAATTTTATTCTGTGAATTAGCTATTCTATTTGCATACCACATACTCTTTGCCTTCCCAGTAATGTTTCAAGCACCTTACAGTGTTGTTTGTAATGGGCTACTGTAGCTCGATTGTGATTACTCCTAGCATTTTGACGTACTTCCCACTTTGTTCTACATGATATTCTTATTCCACTAGTCAGCCACCCAGGCTGCCTTTTACTGCTAGTACCCCATTTAGAACATTTTAATGGGAAGCAGCTCTCAATGAGCATGAGAAACGTGTTAAGGAAAGCATTATATTTGTCATCTATGATATCAGCACTATAAACTTCCTGCCACTCTTGTTCCTTGATGAGGCATAAAAAACTCTCTATTGCAGTTGGATTAACTTCGCTACATAGTTTGCAATTATATATGACATTTGTTTGAGTACAGAAGCCTTTTAATGTTAAAATTTATGCATCATTGTCTGAAAGGCCATTCACCCTTTTACTAACACAATGACCAGCTAATAAAGAAGAATGAATAAAAATATTGTCTATGGCTGCACTACTGTTCCCCTGCACCCAAGTTGGAAAAAACACAGTCTGCATCAAATCATATGAATTTAGCAGATCTATCAACATCCTTTTTCTTGCACCATCATTTACAAAATTTATATTGAAGTCACCACATATAACACATTTCTGGTACTTCCTATAAAGTAAATCAAGAACCCTCTCTAGCTTGAGCAGAAATGCTCTGAAGTCAGAGTTAGGAGACCTATAAAGAACAATAATTAGAAGTTTAGTTCTACTAAGTTCAACTGCCCCTGCACAACATTCAAATACCTGTTCAGTGCAGTGCCATGATATGTCTATGACCTCAAATGGAATACTGTTTTTTACGTACACGGCTGCTCCCCTACTCCACAAGGAACTCCTTGAAAAACAGCCAGTTAATCTATATCCTGGTAAAGGAAGCCTCTGAATTGTCAAATTACACTACTGGCCATTAAAATTGCTACACCAAGAAGAAATGCAGATGATAAATGGGTATTCATTGGACAAATATATTATACTAGAACTGACATGTGATTACATTTTCACACAATTTGGGTGCATAGATCCTGAGAAATCAGTATGCACAACTACCACCTCTGGTTGTAATAACTACCTTGATACGTCTGGGCATTGAGTCAAGCAGAGCTTGGATGGCGTGTACAGGTACAGCTGCCCATGCAGCTCCAACATGGTACCGCAGTTCATCAAGAGTAGTGACTGGCGTATTGTGACGAGCCAGTTGCTCGGCCACCATTGACCAGACATTTTCAATTGGTGAGAGATCTGGAGAATGTGCTGGCCAGGGCAGCAGTCAAACATTTTCTGTATCCAGAAAGGCCCGTACAGGACCTGCAACATGCGTTCGTGCATTATCCTGCTGAAATGTAAGGATTCGCAGGGATCAAATGAAGGGTAGAGCCACAGGTCGTAACACATTTGAAATGTTACGTCCACTGTTCAAAGTGCCGTCAATGTGAACAAGAGGTGACTGAGACGTGTAACCAATGGCACCCCATACCATCATGCTGAGTGATACGCCAGTATGACGATGGCAAATACACGCTTCCAATGTGCGTTCACCACGATGTCACGAAACACGGATGTGACCATCATGATGCTGTAAACAGAACCTGGATTCATCTGAAAAAATGACGTTTTGCAATTTGTGCACCCAGGTTCGTTGTTGAGTACACCATTGCAGGCCCTCCTGTCCGTGATGCAGCGTCAAGGGTAACCACAGTGATGGTGTCTGAGCTGATAGTCCATGCTACTGCAAATGTCGTCGAACTGTTTGTGCAGATGAGCAGACGGTTGTTGTCTTGCAAACATCCCCATCTGTTGACTCAGGGATTGAGACGTGGCTGCACAATCCATTACAGCCATGCGGATAAGATGCCTGTCATCTCGAGTGATAGTGATACGAGGCCGTTGGGAACCAGCACGGAATTCCGTATTACCCTCTTGAACCCACCGATTCCATATTCTGCTAACAGTCATTGGATCTCGACCAACGCGAGCAGCAATGTCGCGATATGATAAACCGCAATCGCGATAGGCTACAATCCGACCTTTATCAAAGTCGGAAACGTGATGGTACGCATTTCTCCTCCTTACACGAGGCATCACAACAACATTTCACCAAGCAACGACGGTCAACTGCTGTTTGTGTATGAGAAATCGGTTGGAAACTTTCCTCATGTCAGCACATTGTAGGTGTTGCCACCAGTGCCAACCTCGTGTGAATGCTCTGAAAAGCTAATCATTTGCATATCACAGGATCTTCTTCCTGTCGGTTAAATTTTGCATCTGTAGCACGTCATCTTCGTGGTGTAGCAATTTTCATGGCCTATAGTATATTTAAGTGGTGATCCCATATGCCAATAATTTCATAGTCAACACCTATAAGCAGTTCACTAAGTTTATCTCTGATACCTCTTATATTTTGATGAAATATGCTAATGCCTTCTCTGCTTGGAAACATGACATCCTCTGAAGGTGAGCCCTTAGTTAGATGGTCTTCCTTTAAGTGGATGTACCTATCAGCTGACTTCAATCTAAAAAAAGGTGCAATTCTAATACCAAGTACTACAGGAATTTTTCCATGAGTGATCCCACCTCCACTCACTACACTGTCACCTGTAAGCTTTGCCTGCCTTCCCTTTCCATACCTATTGAGGTGCAGGCCATGCCTAGTGAAACCCGATCTACTGATAGACCTAACTGGCACTACTGAAATGTGACCCATGTCCTCTGCCATCAGTGCCTTCTCCAGCCCCATGTTAACACACCTAATAGCCACTTTAAGATGAGGCCAATCATGACACTGAAACAGTTGCTTGAAATGCACATTATTGCCGCCAGTCTGAGTAGTTACCTTTACCAGGTCACCACCTACATCATATTCCCCTTCCCTATCAAGACTGTTCCCTACTCCACCCACTATCACTACCTGGTCTTCCTTCATAAAATTCCTACATAACCTGAGCCAACCCTGCACTAGGCTTCACACTGCTGGTGACCTGGTACTCACTCCCCAGCACTTCCTGCAACTGCTGGCCCACACCTCTACCATGAAAACTACCTAGCAGCAGAACCTTTCCATCAGTTACTACAGACTATAACCTCTCTGACAGGAAATCACGAATCCAGTCACATAATTGAGATGATATTCCATAAACATGCCATTTTTTTACAAGTTGCTTGTGTGTTACACTGTCAAAAACCGCCTGGAAATCTTGAAATACAGAATCAGTTTGAAATCTCTTGTCAGTAGCACTCAACACTTTGCGTGTGTAAAGAACTAGTTGTCTTTCACAAGAACGGTGTTTTCTAAATCCTTGTTGACTATCTGTCAATAGACCGATCTCTTCAAGGTAATTCATAATGTTCGAACACGATATGTGCTCCAAAATCCTGCTGCATACTGACATTTATGTTATGGGCCTGTAATTTAGTGGATAGCTCCTACTACCTTTCTTGAATATTGTTGTGACTTGTGCAACTTTTCAGTCTTTGGGTACAGATCTTTTGTCGAGTGAGTGGTTGTAAATGATTGTTAAGTAGGGAACTATTGCATCAGCATACTCTGAAAGGAGTGTTGAGTTGCAGATACCGAGGACACTCTACCCTCATTCCTCCAGAACCCCAACAGCTTCTCCCCCATTAGCCTCACCTGGTCCTACTCAACCCAACAAACCACTTTCCTAGATGTTGACCTCCATCTCAAAGATGGCTACATTAGTACCTCCATCCATATCAAGCCTACTAACCATATACAATACCTCCACTTCGACAGCTGCCACCCATTCCATACTGAGAAGTCCCTTCCATACACCCTAGCCACCAGAGGTTGTCGCATCTGCAGTGATGAGTGGTCCCTCTCAATATATACTGAGGGTCTCACAGGGGCCATCACAGACCATAATTATTTTCCAAACCCAGTACAAAAACAAATCTCCCTTGCCTTATCTTTCTAGTCTCTCACAGTCTCCCAAAATCTCACTGTCCGGGCACAGAGGAGCATTCCCCTTGTAACTCAATACCACCTAGGACTGGAGCAACTGAATTATATTCTCTGCCAGGATTTCGACTACCTCTCGTCATGCCCTGAAATGAGAAATGTCCTACCCACTATCCTTCCCACCCTCCCACAGTGGTATTGCACTATCCAGTGAACTTACACAATATACTCATTCATCCCTACACAACCCCTGCTCCCAACCCCTTGCCTCATAGCTCATATCCCTCTAATAGACCTAGATGCAAGACCTGTCCCATACATCCTCCCACGACCATCTGCTCCATTCCACTCAGAAACATCACCTATCCCATCAAAGGCAGAGCTACTTGTGAAACCATTCATGTAATCTACAAGCTAAGCTGCAAACACTGTGCTGCATTCTATGTGGTCATGACAACCAACAAGCTGCCTGTCCGTATGAATGGCAAACTGTGGCCAAGAAACAAGTGGACTACTGTGTTGCTGAGCACAGCCTGTGCCATATGGATCCTTCCCACCAGTACCATCTTTTCTGAACTGCACTGGTGGGAACTTTCTGTGCAATATATCCTACATTCCCATAACCCTCCTGGCCTCAACCTTCATTAGTCATTTTTCTCACCCATCCAGCCTCTTCCTTGTTCCCATTCTAGCATACAGCTCTCATTCCACCAACACACTCTGTCTTTTACTACTCTCTCTTTCTGCAACCCCCCCTCCCCTCCTTCCCTGTCTTCTGTCTAACATCCCAGCTGCTGTCCTACCGTCTCTCCACCTGGTCCTTTGCGCTCTCCAGCAGCACTTCATTGTCCCCCACCCCACCCTGCTATCCCTCTCCCTTCCTTCCCCAGCCTCCGCCATACTCCCACCCAGTTGCCTCTCCCATCATGCACTGCTGCTCGCAGTGTGGCTTCAGCTGCCAGAGGCTGCAGTCCAGTCATGTGAGTGCGCGCGCGCGCGTGTGTGTGTGTGTGTGTGTGTGTGTGTGTGTGTGTGTGTGAGTGTGAGTTGTCTTTGCGTCTCTCTCTCTGCTTTAGTTACTAAAAAATTCCAATTTTGCCAGCTACAGATTTTAGAACATAACCAATAATAGAACATAATATCTGAACTGTGTCTTTTAGATTCCTTGTAATGATTGTTATTTACACTAAAGTCTTGAAACATGGTACAGCTGTATTATTTCATCAGTGTAATCAAGTGCTGTAATTAGAATTTCTTATAAGAAAAACAAATGATGCTTAATCTATTATGAATAGGGAAGTTTTGATTCCAAATTTAGTTTTTAGTGCCGGCCGCGGTGGTCTAGCGGTTCTAGGCGCGCAGTCCGGAACCGCGCGACTGCTACGGTCGCAGGTTTGAATCCTGCCTCGGGCATGAATGTGTGTGATGTCCTTAGGTTAGTTAGGTTTAAGTAGTTCTAAGTTCTAGGGGACTGATGACCACAGTAGTTAAGTCCCATAGAGCTCAGAGCCATTTTGAACCATTAGTTTTTAGTAAATTACTTGAAAACTATAGATATAACTTATTGGTGTTACGTATTTAGTGATTTTATATCAAACTGAGGCTACATACGAATTTTCACCTTTCTGAGTCTAATATTTAGCGCCTTCAATTTTTCGAAAAAAAAAAAGAATTGTCGATTTTGACCAAAATATTGCTCCATTATCAAGTTGAGGGTTTTAACTTTTGATTGTGACATACATTTCACCCTCTGTACAATTGTCAGCTTTCTACCATCATTATTTAGCATCATTTATGTTTTTCTTAAAATAATATTTTTAGTGGAACATATTCATTTGATCACTCTGAGACTCCACACTGTTAATATTAATATACTGAAGCATACACGGACAAAGTTTGGAAAATTATTTAAATTTTTAATTTCGCTATTAGGTTTATGGTTCAGTCCTTTGTTTGTTAAGCATAGGTGTTTTGTGTTGATGTGATGCTAGTAGTAGTGAACTGGGGCAAGTCCTGGCACATTTGCTCGTCTCTGTATCTCTCACAGTTGTACAGTCCTTGTTTCACCACAATATGATTGGATCCATCTGTTAAACTTGGCTTCTAATTCCGCAATTACTTAACTTCTGCTCCATTTCATGGTCTCTGATAAACTTAGGCCAATGGTGGGAGCAGTGATCATTATATGATTGTAAATAAACAGTCTGAGTGTTTCATCTTGCTGTACCAGTGAAGTGGTCAAATTATATGCCTTTTGTAAGTGACAAATGTTGGTAATTCTTACCATCTCTCTCAAAACCATATGGCAATGTCTTTCCTTGTTTGATGTAGAGGTATGCGATGGTCTAAAGTGAAGATATCAGACATCATCAACAAAATGAACACCAGCATTCAGAAGGCAGAAATTGTGTACATATACCAAACTACTATCAATAGTTACAGGCATTCAGTCACAATATTTTTGTAAAAATAAACAGTGTTTCCAATGAAAGGATGTGCAATTCTTCAAGATTAGAAACCCTGATGGGTAGTGACTATTGATGGCACCCTGCAAATTTATATTAACACTCAGTACACTTTTGTAGTGAAAATATTGGGTGAGGCAAAAACAATGGTTGTTGAAAAAAAAAATTGTTATAGAATAATACTCAAATGAGGTTGCCATCTTACAAAATTAATGCTTGAAAACAATGTCTCACAGGTGGCAGCCATTTTCAGCAATGCATTCCTCAAGCCGCTCTCAGAAGTTGTCTTTCACTCACTTCCACATGAACTGCTTCCTTCAGTTCTTCAAGTGTATAAGGTTTATGCCCATATACACATGACTTGTGGGAACCCCACAAAAAGTTGTTGCACATGGACAGGCCTGGGGAATGAGGACGCCAACTAATGTCACCAAACAGGGAAATGACGCGATCGTGAAGAACAGTCCAAATAGCTTCCATTGACATTCCTGCTGTATGAGCTGCGGCCCCATCCTGCTCAAACCAAATTCTCCTGATAGGAATACATTTTCTTCATAGTTAAGTTAGGAAGAATTCAGTGATCATCTGTCTATAATGTTCTGAGGTTACGGTTACAGTGTTCCCGTTATCATCTTGGAAAAAGTATGGCCCAATAACATCTGTACCTGTCACAGCAGGCTGAATAGTCGCTTTGGAAGTATATAATGGTCTCTCATTGGATTTTCAGTGGCCCAATAACGACATTTCTGACAATTTACCGTGCCATTCAAATGAAAATGAGCTTCATCATTTACAAAAAACATAATATTGTCATTTTCCTCAAGTATGGCCTCCATATCTTGAGCAAAATTTAGCCGCTGTTCATAATCTGCAGGATTCAATTGTTGCACCATGACCATTTTGAGGGGATGAATCCTTTATCAATATGCAAAATACAACTTACTGAATGATTACTGAGATGCAGTTCAGCAGAATGTCTCCTAGCAGATTGACCAGGATTACAGACTATGGCTTGCTGAACTCTTTCAACATTTTCTGCAGTGCGTACTGAGTGAGGAGCCCCTGGTGGTTTTCTTTTCATCACTGTTCCACATAAACAAAATGATTCAACCCAATGTAAAAAGGTGTTATGAGTGGGAACCCTATCATGTCTCGTAAGACTGAAATGGTGATCAAACTCGTGCTGAACTGCAATGACAGACTCATTCAAACAACTTACGGGTTTGCTGCTGGGTGACATCGTCGAACACTGCTGATATTTCGACAGGAGCACACCCTGCCATTCTCAAGGCACAAATGCAAGGAAGAAGAAACGCGCAAGCAAATTTAATACCTCAGTTCACAGAGGAGAAACAAGGAAGACACCACACACAGAACAAGTGTCAACACAAACAAAGATAACCAACATCAGAAATATCGATAATTACTATTAATCAACAGGTGAGGTAGCACTAATTCTGTCCCTCTGTTTTTTGATGAGTGAGAGAGCAGCATTTAAACAAAATCCACCATCTCTGTTAATAAGGTTGCTTGATAGTCTTATTTCAACAGCTTCCTTAATAACACTATCCCAGTAGCTGGACGTGCCAGAATCTCCGTGTTTTGTATTCCATAGGATGACCAGTGTCAAGGCAATGTTCTGCAATAGCGGATTTGCTCGGCTGTTGTAAGCGTGTGTGACGCTTATGTTCAATACACCAGTCTTCCACAGTCCTGATTGTCTGACCAATATATGACATGCCACAACTGCAAGGAATACGATAGACCCCAGCCTTACGCAAACCAAGATCATCTTTTACAGACGCCAGCAGGGCCTTAATCTTGGAAGGTGGTTGAAAAACACATTTCACATCATATTTCCGCAAAATATGGCCAATCCTGTTGGAAATGCTTCCTGCGTAAGGCAAAAAGGCTGTAGGCTTAGGTGCCACTTCGTTGCTATCGTCACTCACCCATTGCACAGAAGGCTGATGGCGCAACGCACATTTGATCTACCTCTCACTATAACCATTCTGACGAAAGGTGACTTCGAGATGTGATAGCTCAGCTGCCAAACTTTCAGGGTCTGAGATAACGTGGGCCCTGTGAACCAAAGTGCGAAGTACCTCTTCATGCTGAGCTGGATGGTGACAACTATCAGCTCACAGATACAAGTCAGTGTGGGAAGGCTTCCTATAAACAGAATGTCCCAACGTACCATTAGTCTTCCTTTTGACCAACACATCAAGGAAGGGAAGGCATCCATTCTTTTCCACCTCCATAGTGAACTGAATATTCGGGTGGATTGAATTCAGATGTTCCAAAAACCAGTTTAAATTCTCACTACCATGAGGCCAAACAACAAAAGTATCGTCTACATATCTGAAAAAACAGACAGGTTTCAAGGTCGCTGACTCCAATGCACGTTCCTCAAAGTCCTCCTTAAACAAATTCGCCACAATAGGTGACATCGGGCTTCCCATTGCAACTCCATCAGTCTGTTCGTAGTACTGACCATTGAATAAAAAGTAAGTGGAAGTCAGCACATGTCGAAACAAATATGCTAACTCGACACCAAACTTAACCTCAATTAGCTGCAACGAATCAGAGAGAGGAACTCGAGTGAAAAGAGAAACCACATCAAAACTGAATAAAATATCAGAGTCATTCAAATGCAATCCCTGCAATCGACATAAGAAATCTGCAGAGTTCTTAATGTGGTGTTCACACCTACCTACTAGTGGGCACAACAAACTAGCAAGATATTTAGCACCATGATATGTTGGAGCACCAATATTAGAAACAATAGGCCTCAACGGGACAGCCTCTTTATGGACCTTACGGAGGCCATATCTAGGTGGTAGAGCACAGTAAGAATTAAGACTCTTGATAGTCTCCTGTGACAAAAAACTTTTCTTTAGGAGGTTATTTGTCTTTCTCTCAACACTCCTAGTAGGGTCAGCACCGATTTTGCGATACGCATCTTTTGAATGTAATCGTGCTTGCTCAACAAAATGGTGGCGTTTCCCTTGTCCACAGGTAAAATAACAAAATCAGCATCGTAAGCAAACACGCGGTGCTGCACAGCCAAAAGCTCCATGACCTCGACTAAACACAATGGTGGGAGCTACCAAACACATAATCACACCGGCCTTCCCCCCCCCCCTCCCCCCCTTCCCCACTCCTACTACCTGAGCCTGAATACTATCTGTTCTAAAAACGTCCATCCTTTCTCTCTCACCCTATACAACAACACAGTAGTGATAATCATGATTGCTTCTTAATTATTTAGGAAACCTGGATTCTTACGTGCTGCCACCCCTCTCCTCTCCCCTCCTGTAACAGTAGTACTTCAGTTCTTAGCTCACTATATTGCTCACAGTTTTGGTTTCATTCATACTTCCTTTATATATAACTTATCAGATCCCCACTTACTTCTCAGCTTTTTGAAAGCCATCAGTTGCTATAATTTCATTATCTGTTTCTCAATTGTCTTGTTCTTTTTAATATTTCTTAATTTTTCCACTTGGGCCCCCAGCAATCTCATATTTTCCAGTTATTTCCTCACTTTTTCCACAATCCACAGGCTAAAAAAGTATTGCATTTGATATGTTTTGTTCATTTGTATATGTGTTGTTGCTTGGCTAGCAATATATTTTCTTAACAATATAGGAAAAGGTAGATTCCTATTTACTGTAAAGACAACAAGTTAAGTTGTAGACAGGCACAATTGAAAGACATTTACACATAAGCTTTTGGCCACAGCCTTTGTCAGAAGAAGAAAGAAAACACACACCATTTATTCACAAAAGCAAGCACATCATGCGGGCACATTGTGAGATGCCTGAGGTGTGCTTGCTTGTGTGAATGAATGGTGAGTGTTTCTCTTTCTTTTTCTGGTTCACAGCTTATTTGTAAGTTTCTTTTAGTTGTTACTGTCTGCAACTTAACGTGTCATCTTTTCAGTAAGTAGCAATCTATCTTTTCCTACATTGTGGATATTCCAGCCTGGAGTTTCCATTGTTTGAAAACTTTTATTAAATTTTTATTGGATTGTTGTGTATATTTTGGGCTAATTCCTTTGTAGATTGTTGGTTAGGTTCATGTAAATCTGTGTTTTGTAATAACTTTATTATATCTATTTTAAAATAACATTTTAATCAATTCTGCCCCACTGTTCTTCTCCAGGACATCCACTGCAGTGGTATTTTGGCAGTGGGTGAACCAGTCGTTCAATGCTCTTGTTAACTACACAAATAGAAATGCAAATTCTGATGTGACAACAACACAGCTAGGGGTTGCTTATGTGTCAGCAACTGCATCAGCTATGATTACAGCTGTAGGATGCCGTACATTCTGGGAGAAACGAGCCAGCTCCCTCTTGCAGGTATTGCTATGCATCAGTATATATCCAAAAAATATTTTTGTAGTTTTAATGTCACAAACTTATCAGTCATGTTGTAGCAGGTCACACTATGTGTGACTTATTTCTAATTATATACAGGGTGTCACAGGCGGAATGGTCAGTATTGAAGGATATGACGAGAACAATCATTAGAAGCAAAAGAAGTCTTGTAAACATGGGCTCTAAAATGAATTCATTAAGAACTGTGAGCACTTCTTCAGATTCAGTATTGTGAAACAAGTCTCTCCTGCTGCAAGCTCTTCCCTTTCATGTTTTTGGAGGAGGTAGTGTATACCAAACAAGAAAAAACTGTCTCTTTTACTTGGATTCTAAAATGTAACAGTATTATGAGAAGGAAAGTTGCTGCTCACCATATAGCGGAGATGCTGGGTCGCATATAGGCACAACAAAGAGACTCTCACAGTCATGTGTATCTATTGTTAACGAAGGCCCATGGCTGGAGGTTTTAATTGTGAGGGTCTTTTTGTAGTGCCTATCTGTGACTCAGCATCTCAGCTATATGGTGAGTAGCAACTTTCCTTCACATAATATTGTTACATTCCATCCTGGATTTTCCATTGTTTGATTTTGTCCATCCTGGATTTTCTATTGTTTGATTTTTGGGTTCTAAAGTGCACGTAAAGTGTTACGAACATTTATTCAGTACAAGAGATGAATTTCACAGTTGTGGAGATGAACAAGTGCTCATAGCTCTTAATATATGCACTTTAGAAGCCATATTTACAGGAAATTTTTCTTATTTTGGTCCTTACTACCACCTTTCAAAACAAGGCAATCAAGAGCTTGCAGTAAAAGAGATTTGTTTTGCTGCATCAAAGATGAAGGTATGTTCTTAGCTCTTAAGGTATGCATTTTTGACACCGTGTTTACTAGGCCCTTTGCTTCAAAGGATTGTTCTTGTCATTTCCCTGAATATTTAGCATTCCTCCTTGGACACCCTGTATATTCGTGTCATCTGGAATTGGCTGACATGTGTGCTGTTGCAGTGTCTTTTAATGTTGACTGTTACTAGTTACTGACACCATTCTGTCTGCCTCACATGTAAATTTTTTCATAAATGTGCGCCTTGTTGACAAGGATGTAAAAAGTACATTAGAACAGGTGTGAAGGGAATGAAAATTATAACAGGCTATAGCAAACACTGAAACTTGTGTAAACTTCTATATTATTGCTCAGTCTGAGTGCACTGTTGTCATCATTAACAGTATAAATTTTTCACAGGTTTTAAAGAAAAGTCTTTCCATATTTTTGTAAAATCCCAGTAACCCCCCCCCCCCCCCCCCCAAACACACACACAAACACACATGATTCTTTAAAGAATAGAACTCCCATGTAAAAACAGATCCATTTTTTAAAAAATGAGCTAGTCTTTCACATACCTCAGTGTTTATGGTGTCATATCTCTTTAACTTTGAGTTGTACAATGATATAATTTTTTATAACTAAAAACGAAGATGATGTGACTTACCAAAAGAAAGCGCTGGCAGGTCGATAGACACACAAACGTACACACAAAATTTAAGCTTTCGCAACCAACGGTTGCTTTGTCAGGAAAGAGGGAAGGAGAGGGAAAGACGAAAGGATGTGGATTTTAAGGGAGAGGGTAAGGAGTCATTCCAATCCCGGGAGCGGAAAGACTTACCTTAGGGGGAAAAAAGGACAGGTATACACTCACACACACACACACACACACACACACACACACACACACACACACACATATCCATCCACACATACACAGACACAAGCAGACATTTTAAAAAGCAAAGAATTTGGGCAGAGATGTCTGTCGAGGCGGAAGTAAAGAGGCAAAGATGTTGTTGAAAGACAGATGAGGTATGAGTGGCGGCAACTTGAAATTAGCGGAGGTTGAGGCCTGGCGGATAACGAGAAGAGGGGGTATACTGAAGGGCAAGTTTCCATCTCCAGAGTTCTGACAGGTTGGTGTTAGTGGGAAGTATCCAGATAACCCGGACGGTGTAACACTGTGCCAAGATGTGCTGGCCGTGCACCAAGGCATTTTTAGCCACAGGGTGATCCTCATTACCAACAAACACTGTCTGCCTGTGTCCATTCATGTGAATGGACAGTTTGTTGCTGGTCATTCCCACATAGAAAGCTTCACAGTGTAGGCAGGTCAGTTGGTAAATCACGTGGGTGCTTTCACACGTGACTCTGCCTTTGATCGTGTGCACCTTCCGGGCTACAGGACTGGAGTAGATGGTGGTGGGAGGGTGCATGGGACAGGTTTTACACCGGGGGCGGTTACAAGGGTAGGAGCCAGAGGGTAGGGAAGGTGGTTTGGGGATTTCATAGGGATGAACTAAAAGGTTACGAAGGTTAGGTGGACGGCGGAAAGACACTCTTGGTGAAGTGGGGAGGATTTCATGAAGGATGGATCTCATTTCAGGGCAGGATTTGAGGAAGTCGTATCCCTGCTGGAGAGCCACATTCAGAGTCTGATCTAGTCCCGGAAAGTGTCCTGTCACAAGTGGGGCACTTTTGGGGTTCTTCTGTGGGAGGTTCTGGGTTTGAAGGGATGAGGAAGTGGCTCTGGTTATTTGCTTCTGTACCAGGTCGGGAGGGTAGTTGCGGGATGCGAAAGCTGTTTTCAGGTTGTTGGTGTAATGGTTCAGGGATTCCGGACTGGAGCAGATTCGTTTGCCACGAAGACCTAGGCTGTAGGGAAGGGACCGTTTGATGTGGAATGGGTGGCAGCTGTCATAATGGAGGTACTGTTGCTTGTTGGTGGGTTTGATGTGGACGGACGTGTGAAGCTGGCCATTGGACAGGTGGAGGTCAACGTCAAGGAAAGTGGCATGGGATTTGGAGTAGGACCAGGTGAATCTGATGGAACCAAAGGAGTTGAGGTTGGAGAGGAAATTCTGGAGTTCTTCTTCACTGTGAGTCCAGATCATGAAGATGTCATCAATAAATCTGTACCAAACTTTGGGTTGGCAGGCCTGGGTAACCAAGAAGGCTTCCTCTAAGCGACCCATGAATAGGTTGGCGTACGAGGGGGCCATCCTGGTATTCATGGCTGTTCCCTTTAATTGTTGGTATGCCTGGCCTTCAAAAGTGAAGAAGTTGTGGGTCAGGATGAAGCTGGCTAAGGTAATGAGGAAAGTGGTTTTAGGTAGGGTGGCAGGTGATCGGCGTGAAAGGAAGTGCTCCATCGCAGCTAGGCCCTGGACGTGCGGAATATTTGTGTGTAAGGAAGTGGCATCAATGGTTACAAGGATGGTTTCCGGGGGTAAGGATTCCAGGCGTTAGAGAAAGTGGTTGGTGTCTTTGATGAAGGATAGGAGACTGCATATAATGGGTTGAAGGTGTTGATCTACGTAGGCAGAGATACGTTCTGTGGGGGCTTGGTAACCAGCTACAATGGGACGGCCGGGAGAATGGGTTTGTGAATTTCAGGAAGAAGGTAGAAGGTAGGGGTGCGGGGTGTTGGTGGGGTCAGGAGGTTGATGGAGTCAGGTGAAAGGTTTTGTATGGGGCCTAAGGTTCTGAGGATTCCTTGAAGCTCCGCCTGGACATCAGGAATGGGATTACCTTGGCAGACTTTGTATGTGGTGTTGTCTGAAAGCTGACGCAGTCCCTCAGCCACATACTCCCGACGATCAAGTACCACGGTTGTGGAACCCTTGTCCGCCAGAAGAATGACGATGGATCGGTCAGCCTTCGGATCACGGATAGCCTGGGCTTCAGCAGTGATGATGTTGGGAGTAGGATTAAGGTTTTTCAAGAAGGATTGAGAGGGTAGGCTGGAAGTGAGGAATTCCTGGAAGGTTTGGAGAGGGTGATTTTGAGGAAGAGGAGGTGGGTCCCGCTGTGACGGAGGACGGAACTGTTCCAGGCAGGGTTCAATTTGGATAGTGTCTGAGGGGGTTGGATCATTGGGAGTAGGATTAGGATCATTTTTCTTTGTGGCAAAGTGATATTTCCAGCAGAGAGTACGAGTGTAGGACAGTAAATCTTTGACGAGGGCTGTTTGGTTGAATCTGGGAGTGGGGCTGAAGGTGAGGCCTTTGTATAGGACAGAGGTTTCGGATTGGGAGAGAGGTTTGGAGGAAAGGTTAACTACTGAATTGGGGTGTTGTGGTTCCAGATTACATAGATTGGAATTTTGAGTTTTTGGAGGGAGTGGAGCTGGAAGTGGGAGATTGAGTAGATGGGAGAGACTGGGTTTGTGTGCAATGAGAGGAGGTTGAGGTTTGCTGGAAAGCTTGTGAAGGGTGAGTGAGTTGCCTTTCCGCATGTGGGAAACCAGGAGATTGGATAATTTTTTTTTGAGGTGGAGGGTGGCATGCTGTTCTAATTTGCGGTTGGCCTGTAGGAGGATGCTCTGAACAGCCGGCGTGGATGCGGGAGAGGAAAGATTGAGGACTTTTATTAAGGATAGGAGTTGACGGGTGTGTTCATTGGCTGAGTTGATGTGTAAGTGAAGGATTAGGTAGGTGAGGGCAATGGATTGTTCAGTTTGGAACTGATATAGGGACTGATGGAAAGAAGGGTTACAGCCAGAGATGGGAACTTTAAGTGTGAGGCCTTTGGGGGTAATGCCAAATGTCAGACAAGCCTGAGAAAATAAAATATGGGAGCGTAATCTGGCTAGGGCGAAGGCATGTTTGCGGAGGGAATGTAAATAAAACTTAATGGGGTCGTTGTGGGGGTGTTGTGAGGGTGACATGGTATTAGATGGTGGAAAGTGTAACATGAGGCTGAAATGAAAATGAAAAAAAATATATATATGGGGAGAGATAAAGGTGAAGTGTCTGTATATGTGTGGATGGGTGTGTGTGTGTGTGTGTGTGTGTGTGTGTGTGTGTGTGTGTGTGTGTGTGTGTGCGCGCGCGCGCGCAAGTGTATACCCGTCCTTTTTTCCCCCTAAGGTGAGTCTTTCCGCTCCCGGGATTGGAATTACTCCTTACCCTCTCCCTTAAAACCCTTTCGTCTTTCCCTCTCCTTCCCTCTTTCCTGACGAAGCAACCGTTGGTTGCGAAAGTTTGAATTTTGTGTGTACGTTTGTGTTTGTTTGTGTGTCTATCGACCTGCCAGCACTTTCTTTTGGCAAGTCACATCATCTTTGTTTTTAGATATATTTTTCCCATGTGGAATGTTTCCCCCTATTATATTGATATAATTTTTTAGGTACATACGGCAGTGTTTGTAGATATCGTCTGCAAAATGTGTTGCAAATAGAATTTATAGTAAAGCAGTAATAAATTAAAATGCCATGCCTGATGCTGAAATTGTACTGCATCAACAACAAAAATGCACTTTTCCTTTCACTATTTTGTGGGGGTTATCTCTTGGGGTGATACCACATAAAGTATGCCAGTGTCCAGAAAATGGTTAAAGCTATTGATTTAATTACCTTTGTTGAAGAACAGACTATAATAGATCATCGGCTGGAAATGAGTCTTACAGAAATAGTGAGAATCATTAGAAATGGTATGGTGAATGATGGGGAAACTGAATGGCATAGACTGACGAGTTGGAAAATAGGTACAAAGGGGAGTTTGAAAAGATGATGTTGGGTTGGGCAAATAAGGGTGAACAGGGGGACATCTGGAAAAAAGAGTACACGGGAAGGTAGTCAGTTCAGGCAAGAACAAAAAGAATAAAGCAAAAAGGAAATTATTGTAAATATGGTAAGATGGTGTAGTAAAACATAAAAGTTACAAGAGAGTGTGTAGTGATACACATTTACCTTGTTTATTCAATCAATTGATTAAATTGTAGTGTAATATTGATTGAGTTAAAATACTTACTTTCATGTGTGCTCGCTTCCTAATGATGATGTCTGTCAGATGAAATTAAAATATCATCACTCTTTAAGCTTCTTGATTGATGTCTGGCTGCAGCTACCTATTTGCTCATCATTGTTCACTCTGCTCACATTAACCCATTTGCTTACAGTTTTTTGAAATAAAATTTACCATATGATTGTGATTATTGTTAGCATGTATTTTAGTTTTTCGTACATACAGGATTATTTACAAAATATGGACAAGTATATTCATTCCAGCCGCTTACAGTACAACAAATATTCACAGATAGTCCATTTGTGTGTGGTTCCTCATGAAGGAATTGTCCAAATGAAGTGCACTTTTACATTTCCTACATTCAAGTCACGGTAGTCCACATTGTCTGCAATCACAACAGACCTAGCTTTTTTTATAGGGAATGATTTTCTTTTCAGTCAATATTATTTTGTTTTCTTTTCTGTCAAGATTATTTTCCTTTTTATTAGTTGGGCTTACAATTCCAACAGCATTTCCTAAACAAGTTGAGAGAACCTTACCAATTGTCCATGTAAAAAATTCTTGACATTGTAAAAAGATCTGCATCATATGTTGAGGACAACCTTTTTATTGACTGTAGATTTGACAGCCATATTACCATTCCCTTTGGCCTTTCCAGTATATATCTTCGCATTCTGGCTGCATCCATTTTCTGAACTAGATACTTCATGTATCTTTATGCCAAATTTATCTCTATTTGATGGACTGTACTAAACATATGAAAGTCTACCCATAAATTTCATCAGACTTTTGTCAATGCTGACATTTTTGCCTGTAACATTTCCCTCCCAGGGGACGCCACTTGATAATAGGCACCTTCAATGCCAGGTGGGAGGGTTTGCATTCTTTGTTTGAAGTCGAGAGCTGTACTGGCAGTAGCGTAGCTACTGGCAGGGTCACCCAAGCCACATTGGTCTTTACTGAGGAGCCAGACAAAATGTGTCCCACAACATTGGTCAGGGAGGGCTCTAGATGCATAGTGAAGCCAGCTTCCCTAACACAAATCCTGATCCTCCAAGTTGTGGGTTTGGTATGGTGCTAATAACCCCAGACTGTAAAAATAAGTATATTATGGAAATTCAACAGAAGCATTGGGAACTGGATGGAAACATGTATCATGACCGATAAAGGATCTGACAGTAGCATTGTGGAATGTGACAACAGTGCTTCAGCCTGGAAAAATGAAAGAAATAGCCAGTGAAATTTTAAAATTTAAATATGATGTAGACCAGCAGGAAATAGAATGGCAAGGAAAGGAAAATAGATAAACATGAGTACTCATTGGCATATAGTGGACCAGAAGAAGGAACAGGCCAACTTGGAACAAGGTTTATAATAACTAGGGAGTTAGGAAAAGTCTATTAGAATTTAAACCCATAAATGAAAGGATTTGCAGATTCACACTAAGAAGGAAATATCATAGTGAATGCACATGCACCAACAGAGGACAAAGAAGGTGAAGTTAAAGGACAGTACTACGAAGATTTGGAAAAAGTATGCTACGCAGTACCTAAATATCACTTGATGCTAGTAATAGGAGATTTTAATGCAGAAATATGGAGAACTGAACATCCATATGGAGTTTCTGGAAAATATTCACTACATGAAGAAAACAACGAGAATGGAGACTTACTACGCCAATTTACAGCAAGGAATAATATGATTATTAAATATATCAGCTTCCCACACAAGAGGAGCCATCTGGCTACTTGGAAGTCTGCAGTCAATGGAGAAGTCAATCAGAATGACCATATTTTAGTGATTGCATGCCACCCCTCGTCATTTATGGATGTATGGAGCTGTATAGAACCAAACTGTTACTCAGACCACTTTGTGATAAAATCAGTCACTAACAAATGGCAACAGAACAGGAAAGAAGATGAAATGGAATACTGACAAACTGAAAATCCTTAATGAAGTAAAAAAATACCGAGTAACGCTAAGCAGAAAGTTGAGCATTGAAGAGACTGCAGTAGGAGTAGATGAAAGGTGGAGCAGGATTGAGAAAGCCATTAAAGATGCTGCAGAAGAAATAATAAGCATAAGAAAAAACAGATGAATCCAGGAACAGTTTGTCAAAGACTGCAGGTCAGGAATAGAGGAAAAGAATGGGGCAAGAACAAAAACGCTGCAGAGAGAAAACAAATGATGTGGAGCAATTAGAGAATTAAGGAGAAGAGCTGACAGACTGTGCAAGAGAAAGAAAAGAAAGTGGACTAAGAAGAAATTTCAAGAACTAGAAGAGTTAAAGGATCAGGGTGAAATAAGAAAGTTCTATCATGCTGTAGGCAAAATAAAGAATATATTTCAGCCAAAAATAATGGCATGTTCCAATAAAGATGGGAAAATGATAAGGGAGGAAGAACAGATAGTGGGAAGATGGGCAGAATATTTCAAAGGTACAATAAGCACCAGCCTAGAAGATGAAGAGACAGCTCTACAGGAGGAAAGAGTGGATCTGGAAGTAGACAATGATGCCAATGAGACAAGAAAGCTAACACTACAAGAGGTCACCCAGGCTGTGCAAAATTCAAAAAAACAATCAAATCCCTGGGGAAGATAGCATAATCCCTGAATCAATAAAACCTGGTGGTGAGGCTGTAATAAAGGAGTTGCACACATTAATGTCGGAAACTATGCCAGATAATTGAAAAGCTGGAATAATAATCCCTGTATATAAGAAAGGGATCAGAACAGCATGTGAAAACTATAGAAGTATAACACTCCTATGCTCAGCTTATAAGATCTTCACATGTATGTTAAACGAGAGGATACATAAGTGTGCAGAAGACAAACTAGGGGAATATCAGCATGCCTTTCGACCAGACAGAGGAACAACTGATCAAATATTTGTAATAAGACAAATGATGGAAAAGTTCCATGAATATGATATCAGTCTGCATTTCCTATTTGTCGACTGCAAACAAGCCTTTGACAGCATAAACTGGCAAGTACTACTCAGAGTACTGGAAGAACTTGGTATATGTGCTAAACTAATAAGACTAATCAGAATGACAATGACAGAGACAAGAGCAAAAGTAAAGGTCCTTAGTAGAAAAACTGAAAGCTTTGACTTTAATGAAGGTGTGAATCAACGTTATAGCCTCTACATTGTCTATTCAATATAGCCCTGCATAGTGTAGTAAATAAAATCAATAAAAGAGGCACCATATGTATGAAAACTAATCAGACATGTGCATATGCCGATGACATTGCTACAATAGGAAGAAATATCAATACCCTCCAAGAAACATTCTGGCCAATGGAAAAAGAAGCCTTAAAAATTGGCCTCATAGTAAATGTAAACAAAACAAAATATATGGTAATGTGACAATATGAGGTCAGAAGAACCCCTGAAGACCTAAACATCAGTGGGAAATGATTCAAAGGAGTATCCTCTTTTAACTACCTGGGAGCCCTAATAACAAATGATAACAGTATTGGAAAGATATATGGGAAAGAATATAAGCAGGAAACAGAACTTACTTTGCAAATATGCAACTTTTCAGAAATAGCTTTCTCACAAGAAAAACAAAACTGTTACTAAGTGATTCTCCAGTCTGCCCAGTTATCAGATATGGGTCACAGGTATGGACGTTGACAGGACACGACAAAAATGCACTAAGAACCTTTGAGTGGAAAATACAACACATAATCTGTGGTCCAATAAGGAAAGAAGAAGGCTGGAGAATACAGTACAACACTGAATTAGAAGTGTTAATACAACATAGGGACATAGTAAAATTTGTCAAATTACAGCGAATACGATGGCTAGGACACGTGGAGAGAATGGCAGAGCATAGAATTCCAAAGAAAATGATGAAAGGTGTGATCCATTCAGTTATGCGAAAAGGGAGACCTAGAAGAAGATGGATTGATGATGTAATAGTGGAGCTACTAGTATGGGAGTCCAGTGGTGGAAAAGAGCAGCAAACAACAGAGAAATGTGGAGGAAGATCATTGAAGAAGCCAAGGGTCACTAAGGGCTGTAGCGCTACTGATGAAGAAGAGGGAGGAGGACATATACTCTTTGAAACCTACCGACAATTGTGAAGTGACTGGTCTTACTTTTCTGAGTATAACATATAATGTATCTGGTGAACCAATAGAAAAGTGCAGATGCCTGGAGATAGCTGTGAATCATTGAGGTTTCACTGACCAGCAAATTCTTGAGTCCCAATCACTCTTCCTTTTCACCAGTTTATCCTGAATGGGAGGTTTCCTTGTCTCAGATGTAAGGATGCTGAGGGCAAAGTGCACTTTCAGTTAAATCACTGTTACAGCAAACCATGCAGTGTTCTCTTTTAAATCAGACACCAGTATTTTGACTGCATGAGAGTTTGTTTCTCTTGTAATGACTCACAAACCTGTGATATCAGACATTCATATACGACTTGAAGTTGTGTAGGATTTTGTCTCAGACACCATATTACTGTAGGTTCTATTGCACGTATCACAGAGTGAGACCTATTTGCCACGTAGAGTGCACGCATCATGTAGCACGGGCAGACCTGCTGACTGAAGTGTTTATTTGAGGGTGGCTGGCTGGTGTAGCCGAGCGGTTCTAGGCACTACAGTCGGGAACCACGCGACCGCTACGGTCGCAGGTTCGAATCCTGGCTCAGGCATGGAAGTGTGTGATGTCCTCAGATTTAAGTAGTTATGAGTTCTAGGGGACTGATGACCTTAGAAGTTAAGTCCCATAGTGCTCAGAGCCATATGTGGGTGGCGAAGTGGAAGGGGCAATGCTCACACTGAGCTCAACTACTGTGGAATTGCCTTGTGCTTTGTGCCAAATGTTGATGTTGTGAGCATAAATGTTAGCCGTCCGTGATAGCCATGTGCCAATTTTATTGCTGAGCATGTCTCTACACGTGTTTGGACACTCTACTGCGTACAGATGGATTGGCATGGCAAGTCTGGATTTTATCAAGCTGCCATCAGGCCATAAAGTACCCATGCTGACAGTGTAGAGTAGAGGCATTGTCATGATGGTGTAGATACTAAAGTGAAAACAGAGGACGTTCCTATGCATGTGTCGCCCTGTGGTCCCCTTGTTGTAGTGTTAGCTTTGGGCTGCAAAGGGCCTGTCGTATCTTGAGTGCTGACAGGAACAGTTGTGCCTACAGAAGGAGCTGGAAGAGCTCTTGTCAGGCAAAGCATATAAGTGATCCTGTTCATAAGGCAACCTTGTTGTTGTCCAGTGATGTGGATTTATACAAAGTTGTCCAAAATATGGTGCCCTCCATTGAGCCTGAGAAACTTCCCTTTGACTAAGTTTCTCAGTTGCTTTTGCTGTATTCTGGTCATCAGACCCATGTGGTGATGGCACAAATGCAATTTAACTAACACACAAGAGCTAGAGGCAGCCGTAAGCAGTCCGGATTGTCAGTTTGCAGGGCCTCTCGTGCAAGTATCCTTTTTAGTGTACCAAATGTGCTGCTACTCATGCAGACTCACTAATTGAGGACACAACTGACCAGTTAGGTTCTGACCCCGTGATTCTGAAAAGAACGTTGACCTTGCCTGATCCTTCTTTAGCTAACAGTGTCCAAAGGGTGGAATTGTATGAACTTATGGTGGCTCAAAGGATGTCCTTCCCGATAATTGGCAGAGGTGGAATTAGGTGTGCATGGTAAGCATCCCTCGGTGCCTTGTAGGGGAGTCATTCTCCTTCTGTATTTTGGAGAGCTACCAGTCCTGTCCCAGTTGTCGTATGCTGCATCTTCACCAAGACTACCTACACATTGAGGCCATGTATGGGGTATGTTGTCAGATAGGATATTTGCCAATTATTTGTGACAGTCAACGGGCCGTGAGTCCTTGGACACCCTGGTGTTTTCCCTCGACTCTGGTGCGTTTTGCCGAGATTCGTAGTGGAAAGGCAGTCGGTTGAATTTAAAGTAGACGCAGGAGCATCAGTTAGCCTCATTAACTCTTCAGCCACAGGTGATGCGGACTTGTGCCTTCAGTATTACTATTTGTGGACATGTCCACAATGCCCACAATTATCACATCAGACATAATTTGCACGCTGCAAGTCATATTTTAAAAAATCCTGTTAAATATTGTCATGTTGCTCTGGAACATAACAGGTGCTATTTTCCCATCAAATCTTTTCCTGTAGCTCTGGAACATCAGATAATAGCCTGCAGTTAGAGGATTAGTTTACATACATACAAGCTCTAGGGGTGCCTGGCATTGCAACAGCCACTCTTTCCAGGTTGTGCCTTACAGTAAGCAGTGCATTTGCTTGTGGGGACAACTCTCTGTATCAGCATGTTACAAGAATGTGGAATGGCAACTTATGTTGTTAGTGGCCATTTCACCATTGGTGCAAAATATGCTTTGGCTCAACGTTTTTTCTGTTTTTGGTTTCCATATCTTTGACAAACTGCATTTGGTGTCTCCATCCATTACTTTTTATAATTTTGAATTGTTACTGCAGTCATACAGAATACCTTGGCCTGGGCTGAAAAATTCAAATCACATGTTTCTTTTAAGCTGTTGATGGTATCTAAATTTTGTCACCCATGTCCCATTCCCTTCTCCACGCATGACAAGGTAAAGGCAGGGCTGCAGTTTTGGAAGTATCACAGTGTTGTTTCTCCTATTTTGTCAAGTCAGTAGACCACCTCTCTTGTTGTGACTCAGAAACCTGATGGTGTCATGCACCTCAGCAGTGATTTTAACCTGATGGTCAACACACTGTGTGTCACAGGTTCATGTCATTCCACTGCAGGCAGAGTTGTTGGTGAAGTTGTTGGACAGCCAGTATTTTTTGTGCATTGGATTGCACGATGCTTACCTGCAATTGTTTCTGGGATTTTCCTGGTCATCAACACTCTCTTTGGGCTTTGCCATTTCAATCACTTGCATTTTGGGATCTCATCTGCAGTTGATTCAAGACACCCCATGCTGCGACAATTGTTTTGATGACATCTGGGTCACAGACTCGACTCACGAGGAGCATTTTTGATACCTTCAGTTGATTTTCCAATGTCTTCTGGAGAGTGGTCTTCATTACGAGCTGGGAAAATGTGTTTTTTTGTCCCAAGAGCTGCATTTTTTGGGTCATATGCATAGTAAGGATGGTGTTGTCCCTACAGATGACCACATGAAAACCATCATCAACCTGCCAGCACCCCAGAACCTGAAGATCTTTTTTGGGAAAGATTTCTTATAATGCTCAGTTCATTCCTCAAGCTGTTTGTATCTGCCAAACTCTTAACTGGTTTCCCAGAAGGACATTGAGTTTGATTGGTCTGCAGATTTTCAATGGGCTTTTCAGTCTCTCAAACAGTATTTGTGCTCAGCTCTCTGTCTGGCTTCCTTTATGCCAGGTAAACCTTTTACCCTGGGCTGTGATGCATCACAGTATGGCATAGGTGCCATTCTGTTCCATCAGAACCAAGACAGCACTAAATAGGCCATGGCTTACGTATCAAAGATGATTTCTGCTGTGCATCACAATTATTCACAGGATGTGCTAGCTATTATTTTCAGGGTTAAAAAGTTTCATGTCTTCCTGTATGGGGTGAGGTTCCTCCTCATCATTGATCACAAGTTGTTGATTTCCTTATTGGGCCCAAATTCGAAGCTATGAGATAGACCTGCACTCTAGCAGTTGCAGATATTGGTAAGGCCTGATCCAGAGTTTGATTCACAGGAGGCCCTAATGTTCACATCGGCTGATGCCTTGCACCAAACCTTGTCAGATTGTTTGTTGACAGCATGTGAAGTTGTGACCACCACTGTGGCTGACCCACTTTTTCAGAAAATCATTTCAGCTGTCTAGTTGAGTTGGTCAGAGTGCGTATCTTCGGGTGCAGATCAGGCATGACATATGTTTTTCCTCCTACGTGATTGGCTCAGCATTGTCCAGGGAAACCTCATGTTTGCCATGGTGGAGTAGTGCTGCCAAGTGGTCATCCTCCCCATCCTTCAGCCTCACATACTCCAGTTGCCGGTTTGGCCTTACTGGTATATGACTCGTATGAAGGCTTTGGTGCTGCATCACGTCAAGTGGCTGTCAGTCGATCATGACATTGAACATCTGGTGCCGGCTTGTAAGGCCCGTGCACCAAACCAGGCTGCACTATTCCGTGGCAGGTAGTGGAGCACCCTTTGGGGGAGGTTTCATGACGATTTTCCTGGTCCATTTTTGGGCAACACGTAGTTGTCAGTGGTCGATTCATTGTCCAATTTCCCGAACATAGCCAAGCTGTCCTATACACTGAGACTACTGTGTTCATACATTCTCTGTTATTTTTCTCATTGACCAATCTCCTAGGACCCTGTAATGGTAAACAATTTGTGTCATAGGAGTTTGAAGACCTTTTATGTCCACAATGGCATCGATCCTCTGACTCCCAGCCCATTTCGTCTGGTATATAACTCAGAGGTGGAGTGCTTTGTGCATACATTCAAAAGCCAAATGAAGAAGTCCGTGTCTGCCTCTTCTTGCAACAATGTCTTGTCGAGTTTTCTGGCTACTTAACAGGCAAAGCCGGTCAACTAGTGCAGTCTAGTAGAACATTTGCACTGGTGCTAGCCATGGGGCTCCTGGGTTTTCTGCAGCCTGAGTCGAATTCCATAGACACAGTGGCCTGTGCTGTAACTGCTGTTTGGGCCCAGTCCTTCACCCAGCAGTAAGGCTGGCTGTCGGGTGTCACGGTGAGCAATAAGGTCGGCAGTTATTTATGGTGGACATTTGTGGGGAGCAGCTGATTCATCGTGTAAATTTGTTGTGCCCACACCCTGATGGGGAATGCCACTGTGGCCTCCCAGTTAGCTGAGCAGCAGGGTTGTCACGACTATGTTCCAGTGGCAGGCTCCAACTTGCTGTGGCACACCTCCCCATTGCCTCCCCTATGTGCCCTTCACTGTCCTCCCGTTGCCTGCAGCCTCAGACCCCAGTGAGGTTTCACATTTCCATCTGCTGAGGTGGATCCCATGGCCTCTGACCTGCCTCCCTCCTATTATGCCGCCTCCTCCCCATCCTTGATGGCGATTGCCTTATACCCTCTACTGCCAGTGGACCTGTTGTTGCCACAGCCTTGTGTCCTTCCACCCTTCTGATGGAGCCGACACCATCAACATTACCTCCTTTGGTGGTCAGTACATTGCCAGGTTCTCTGACAGACTTTCCAGTTCTGTGCCAGAGATCGTGGCCCGAGCCAGGCCGTTTTCAGCCCTACATGACCTTTTCAGGGGGAGGTATTTAGTATCTCTGCCAGCAGACATCACGAGGAGGCAGATAAGTTGGCACGGGTAGAGCATGGAGTAATTCAGAAACATACCGTAGAGGGGACGTGCATCATGTAATATGGGCAGACTCGCTGACAGAAGTGTCTACTTGTGAGCAGCAGTAAACGCAGTGGGTGGTGCTCACACTGAGCTCAACTACTCTGAACCTCACCTTGCGCTTTGTGCCGAGTATTGTTGTTGTTGTCGTCGTCATTGTGTGCTTAGTCATTAGCCGCCTGCACCAACTACATGCTGAGTTTATTGTCATGCACATCTCTACATGGGTTCAGATGCTCCGCTTCCCACAGATAGACTCACACAGTGGGTTCGATTCCTCTCATGGAGTTCATTTTCCAGTTGTTATCGAACCACTGTTGGCCAGTAAAGTACATGGGACAACAGTGTAGAGTAGTGATGATGTCACGCTGGTGCAAACACTAAACAATATGTTGTCCCAATGTCAATCATTTGCCTGTGAACAGTCTGCAGTAGCCTTTTGGTGTCTCATGTTTCTCGTGTAAGCATTCTACACTCCTGGAAATTGAAATAAGAACACCGTGAATTCATTGTCCCAGGAAGGGGAAACTTTATTGACACATTCCTGCGGTCAGATACATCACATGATCACACTGACAGAACCACAGGCACATAGACACAGGCAACAGAGCATGCACAATGTCAGCACTAGTACAGTGTATATCCACCTTTTGCAGCAATGCAGGCTGCTATTCTCCCATGGAGACGATCGTAGAGATGCTGAATGTAGTCCTGTGGAACCGCTTGCCATGCCATTTCCACCTGGCGCCTCAGTTGGACCAGCGTTCGTGCTGGACGTGCAGACCGCGTGAGACGACGCTTCATCCAGTCCCAAACATGCTCAATGGGGGACAGATCCGGAGATCTTGCTGGCCAGGGTAGTTGACTTACACCTTCTAGAGCACGTCGGGTGGCACGGGATACATGCGGACGTGCATTGTCCTGTTGGAACAGCAAGTTCCCTTGCCGGTCTAGGAATGGTAGAACGATGGGTTCGATGACGGTTTGGATGTACCGTGCACTATTCAGTGTCCCCTCGACGATCACCAGTGGTGTACGGCCAGTGTAGGAGATCGCTCCCCACACCATGATGCCGGGTGTTGGCCCTGTGTGCCTCGGTCGTATGCAGTCCTGATTGTGGCGCCCACCTGCACGGCGCCAAACACGCATACGACCATCATTGGCACCAAGGCAGAAGCGACTCTCATCGCTGAAGACGACACGTCTCCATTCGTCCCTCCATTCATGCCTGTCGCGACACCACTGGAGGCGGGCTGCACGATGTTGGGGCGTGAGCGGAAGACGGCCTAACAGTGTGCGAGACCGTAGCCCAGCTTCATGGAGACGGTTGCGAATGGTCTTCGCCGATACCCCAGGAGCAACAGTGTCCCTAATTTGCTGGGAAGTGGCGGTGCGGTCCCCTACGGCACTGCGTAGGATACTACGGTCTTGGCGTGCATCCGTGCGTCACTGCGGTCCGGTCCCAGGTCGACGGGCACGTGCACCTTCCGCCGACCACTGGCGACAACATCGATGTACTGTGGAGACCTCACGCCCCACGTGTTGAGCAATTCGGCGGTACGTCCACCCGGCCTCCCGCATGCCCACTATACGCCCTCACTCAAAGTCCGTCAACTGCACATACGGTCCACGTCCACGCTGTCGCGGCTTGCTACCAGTGTTAAAGACTGCGATGGAGCTCCGTATCCCACGGCAAACTGGCTGACACTGACGGCAGCGGTGCACAAATGCTGCGCAGCTAGCGCCATTCGACGGCCAACACCGCGGTTCCTGGTGTGTCCGCTGTGCCGTGCGTGTGATCATTGCTTGTACAGCCCTCTCGCAGTGTCCGGAGCAAGTATGGTGGGTCTGACACACCGGTGTCAATGTGTTCTTTTTTCCATTTCCAGGAGTGTATGTATTTTACATTCAGTTTCTCTTTCTCAAAAAATTAATGTTTTCATCATTCTCTGATGTATCACTTCACTGTCTAAGTTTTCACCATTACTTGATCACTAAAATTATTTTCTTCCAAATAATAATAATAATAATATTAATAATAATAATTCTCACAGCACCTTCATGGTACAGGTCAGGCATGCTATCACTCACAGATCTCACAAAACATCTAAATGCCATGCCGTGCCATGGTCATGTGAGTGTCTGTGTGGGTCTCTTTGTGGGTGTGTTTATGAGTGTGTATACTTTTGCTAGAAAAAGAACAAGACTTCATAAGCTAGTGCAAATGCTCTTTCTGTCACTTGTTTCATGTGTCATGCATCTGTCCAGTATAGGTGAGCGATTACCTTTCCATTATATTACACATTGCTCCATCCAGGAATTTCTATTATTATTATAAAGGCCTGTATGTTTAGACTATGGACTCGAATGCCTGACGCATTTATAGCACTGTGATGGCTGTACCCATCATTGTAGCATAATGAACAGAACTAAGCATCTTAGCAGCTTCCAGATTGTATTTGAATATAAAATGTGTTACTGAATTTTGAAACAGTTAAAAAATAGGGAAAGATATTCCTCCTCTGTTGACTACCATAGAAATTCATTATCTCACGTGTCATTTTAATATCAATACCCAATAATAATGCAAGCCTTTAGAATCTCGGTTTCATTCTGTTCAGTACAATACAGTTACAAAAAAGCAGAATTTTCAGCTTTTAACATATAAACTGATTTTTCAGTATATATACAGTTACTATTGATCAGGAAAATTTTAGCAAATTTCTTTTCAGTGGCAAATTTGCACAATAACTTGTAATATAAATATTGTATGCAATAGAGAGTACACATTCACAGTGTAATGAAAATAAGAATAATATATTATTTTTGTGCCAAAATAGTTAGTTCCTGTTAAGTTTGTTTACAAGAAACTCCTTCTAGCAAAAGTACACACTTTGTAATATATGTCAGATAATGACATTATTATTAGAAATGTGTACAAGAGTAGCTGCTTATAATAATTAATCTTTATTAATGACAGACTTTTTTGGCCTTTATTGCCATTATAAAGTACATGTAGGATGATGTGACATTCATATTACCTCACTAGTGAACATTGACAGTTATAAGACAGTTCAATAGCAACATAATATAGACATCTAATCACCCTAGATGTACTTGACAGTAGACTGTCATCGATAAAGATTAATTATTTTGATCAGTTATTCTGTTACATCTTTCTAATAAAATCGCGCGCGCGCACACACACCCACACACACACACACACACACACACACACACACACACACACACACACACACACACACACAAATGTGCACTCCTGTGGCCATGGCAAAACCGATTGTTGATATTCAATAACTGAAAGCCATTGCCTGAGCTGGTGGAGGCGATGAGGGATAGGGTAGGACAAAAATGGGGTGAGGGGGAGGGGTGTAGGTAGTGGGAAAGGGGCAGGTCTTTCAACAGGTGACTCTGTGGCTGCACAAGACGAAAGGGGTAGGCCTACGGAGGGTGGAGCAAAGAGAGATGTAGCCAGATGGACAGGGGAGAGGAAGGTGGAGATGAAGAGGGAGAGAGAGAATGGAGAGAGAAAGGAGAGGGGTAGAAAAATAAATGAGGGTGGGGGATGGGATGAGAGAGGGAGGGAGGGGGGGGGGTAGAGAGAGAGAGAGAGAGAGAGAGAGAGAGAGAGAGAGAGTTAGTTAGTTAGTTAGTTGGTGTCCCTCCACGAATTCCCCCCCCCCCCCCCCCCTTCCTCCCCAACAATTTCTTTCAATAACCAATTCACTATTTATTGATGCCTCGGTTTGTGTTCTGTCAACCTATAATTTCTTTTACTCCAGTTGTGCAACAAGTTTCTTTTTGCCCAAATTCCTTTTAGTACCTGTATATTAGTAATGAAATCTACACATCTAATCTTCAGCATTTTTATGTAGCACCCACTTTCAAAATTTACTTGAACTTTATAGCATTCACATTTCACACTGTACAAGGCTACAAGCCTCACAGAGACTTTCAGAAAAAGACTTTATGACATTCAAATGGGTATTTGATGTCAACAGGTTTCACTTTTTCAAAATGGTTTCCTTGCTGCAGTCAGTCCGCATTTTATATTTTCTGTTCTTCAGCCATTGTGTGTTATTTTGCTGCCCAAATATCTAAACTGATGTATACTTTTAATGTTTCTTTTCCTAACCTAATTCTTTCAGCATTGTGTGATTTAATTTGCCTACATTCCATTTCTATTGTTCTACTCTTGTTGTTATTAATGTTATAGCCTCTTTTCAGTATTCTTACCATTCTGTTCAACTGATCTTCCTGGTCCTTTGCCGTCCGGCCATCCTGATTTAGGTTTTCCGTGATTTCCCTAAAATCACTCCAGGCAAATGCCGGGATGGTTCCTCTGAAAGGGCACGGCCGACTTCCTTCCCCATCCTTCCCTAATCCGATGAGACCGATGACCACGCTGTCTGGTCTCCTTCCCCAAACCAACCAACCAACCTGGTCCTTTGCCATTGCTGACAGAATTTCAATGCCATTGGCAAACCTCAAAGGTTTTATTTTTTTCTCTCTCAACTTTAATTCCCTTTCTATTTCTCCTTGGTTTCTTTATTGCTTGCTCAGTGCATAGGCTGAATACCATCAGGGATAGCCTATGATCCTGTCTCAGTCCAGTCTCAACTGTTGCTTCCATTTCAAGTTCTTAGTTAGTTAGTTAATTCCATGTTCCATGGAACATTTGCACAATAAATCACAATGATGTGGAATGTGTCATTTTACATATACAACAAGAATTAATTTGTAAATATGGCATCATGGTGACCATTCATCAGGTGCTTTTTGTTTGTTTTGTTTTTTAATGTAAAAAGGTGATTATTAATTCATACCCACCACCTTTTACACATTACAATAATAGAAATTTGTGTACAGAATAGAAAGTGTAATCAAGGAGCAAGTTTTTCAATTTTTTTCCAAGTTTTACTTTGCTGTCTGTCAGAAATTTCATATCGCTGGGTAAATGATCAAAAATTTTGGTTGCACTATTGTGCACCGCCTTTTGTACTAAGGACACCTTAATATGGAGTAATGAATGTCATTTTCTCTTCTAGTATTGTAATTCTGTACATAATTGTTCCTTTTGAACTGCAGTGGATTATTTACAACAAACTTCATGAGGGAATAAATATAGTCTTGAAGCAGTAGTCCAAATGCCTAACTCCTCAAACAGATATCTACTCAATGATTGTGGATGAGTATGATATATTATTCTTACAGCGTGGTTTTAGGTGATGAACACTTTCTTTCTTAAACTTTGGAACTGCTGCCTGGTTTCTGTACTAGTTGCAGATAATATTTCATTACATATATTTTATCTCTGCTGCCATAATAATTTCAAAGAGGGTGTTCCAGATGGCATCAAGGAAATCTTTCTCTAAATCTACAAACACTAGAAATGTTTGTTTGATTTTCTTCAGTCAATCTTCTGATATACGTCGTAAGGTCATTAATGCCTAGTGTGTTCCTATATTTCTCTCGTACTGATTTTCCTCATGGTCAACTTCCATCAGTCATTCCATTCTTCTTTAAATAAATCGTGTTAGCATTTTGTAACTATGATGTATTGAAATGACAGTTTGGTAATATTCACATCTGTCAGTATCTGCCATCTTTGGAATTGGTGTTATTGCATACTTCTTTGAGTTTGGGGTATTTAACCTGTCTCATGTAATCTTGCATACCATGTGGAACAGTTTCATCATTTCTAGTTCTCCTAAGGATCTCAATAATTCTGAGCATATGTTGCCTACTCCAGATGCCTTGTTTTGATGCAAGTGTTTCAGTATTCTGTCATATTCTTCTTACAGTATCGTATCTCCCATCTCTACTTTATGTGCTTCCTTTTCTATAATATTGTTTTCAAATTCATTTCCCGTGCATAGCCCTTCTAAATATTCCTTTCACCTTTCTGCCTTCCCTTTGTTCAGTACTGGTTTACCACCCAAGCTCTTAATACTCACACAGGTGTTTCTTTTTTCTGTAAAAGTTTATTTAATGTTCCTTAAGGCAGCATATATCTTTTCCATAGTCATGCAGACTTCTACAGCTTGCATTTATCCTCTAGCTATTATTTCTGTGCTGTTCCGCAAATCCAGTCAGGCTTATTTTTTAGAAATCTGTATGATTTTGTCTTATCCTGTATACATCTTTGATTTTTCTTCATTTGTATGGTATATGTAGATGAAGGGAGACCAAGAGATGAATACACTAAGGAGATTCAGAATGATGTAGGTTGAGGTAGGTACTGGGAGATGAAGAAGCTTGCACAGGATAGAGTAGCATGGAGAGCTGCATCAAACCAGTCTCAGGACTGAAGACCACAACAACAACAACAACATGTAGATGAAGTAATGAGGAAACAAAAATAAGAAAAGTATGTAATCCGTCAGTGGCAGATTTCACTGCTAAGAAACAGTACCATTTCCTGCCATTGGACATACTCATGTTTGTTTCAGAATTTGATCTGAATGGGTGAGAGATGTAACAGAACCCTGTATTCCCAGTAACTTTCCATTATCTTTTTCTAAAGCAAACAAATATCAAAGGTCCCTTGCTCATCAGCACTGATGCCTACTTTCTTGTTGGCTAGTGGAATGCCTTAAACAATTTCAACCACAAAAATTCTGAAAGATTTACATGAAAGGTCACCTAATGAAGCATAATGGGAAGGTACTCAAGTCTGATTCGTGTTAAAAATTTCATGATGTTTCATTGTGGCTACTTTACACATCTCATTGTGAATACCAATTTCCTCATATCTAATGGTCTGTTCCCAGAACTGTAGTTTTGCCAGTAAACACATTATAATGTTTGAATATTTATATACTGATTAGAAGTGTCGCAACTCCCTTGGTTTTCATTCTAAACATATGAACCATATAATTAATGGTGTCTATGACCTCTTGCTGCTAGTGTTAACAGTATTTCATATTCAGCAAAGCTATAGTTAGTTACCATTAATCAAAAGACATAGTACACAGTTTTGGCTTAGTGTTTGGACATATTTGAGCAGACAAGTCCTTCAAATTCACCAAATGCAACTTTTCGTGGAAAATTTCATGTTCATGCTAATCTGTAAACTGGAAATCCCTAGATTGTATAATAGATAAGATAAAGTAACACCAATCATTCACCTACAGCTCACTAATGTTTGATACTTTGAAACATGCAACAGAGAAAGTATTCACATTAGTTTTCAAGCTCTTGCACCTTCACTAGCAAAAGTACACACACACACACGCACACACACACACAGCAGCAGCAGCGGGCACAGCATTGATGACCAATACGTGTGTGTGTGTGTGCGCGCGCGCGCGTGCAGAGAAAGAGCAAGAGCTTGAAAGCCAGTGTGAATGCAGTGAAGGGAGGAGGGTGGTTAGGAACTGACAAGTCATAGAAAGATAGCAAGAAAGAGAACACCATTTGATAGTTTTATTATTAACACTAAAAACAGGTACCTACCACTGCCAGAGTTAAGTTGAGAAGAGCCTCAGATAGGAGCAAGAAATGTGCAGCACGCTTCAACTGAAATCAGGAAGTCTAAGGATCTGCAAAATTTTAGGGAGAATAAAGTTTTACTGCTAGGTAGTAGCCATGGGCAAGACGTAGGCCCACAGTTTCAGGAAAGCTTAATGGCAGTGTACCAGACCACCAGCATTTTCAAGCCAAATGCAGGGCTAGTGAAGTGATAGAAGACTTAGGATATTCATGTAATGAATTTTCAGAAGAAGACCTTTTAATGTGTGGGGCAAAAAACAGTTTGGACAGGGATGGGGCATATGACACAGGCGGTGACGTGGACAAGATAGCTTCCCTAACATGTGACACCACTGTGTACTTTATTGAGACATTCCGGCATCATGATTGGCCATGGCTTAATGAAGATGTGAGATGAGTTAATGTGTGGTTAAGAGATGGTGCTGATGGCAGCTGACTTTGTGCTTGGTGCTCTGGTACCAGTCAGGACTATTAAGAGATGGGACTTCACCAGGGATGGCCTACACTTAAACAGGACTGAGAAGCTATGATTGGTGCAGCTGATTCATGAAAGTATAGGGGGTGAATCTCAGGCTATGTACAGTCAAATACCTGTTGTCATGGGTAGGACAAGGAGGTCCTTTTTCTTTAGGACAAATCCCCTGCCCAAAGAGTATCCCCAGCAGTCTTAAAAATTCTGAAATAATCACTCACACGATAGATTCTGAAACATCAAATGACACATACACTACATGTCACAAAAGGAAAAAAAACTATTGGAAAAAGCAGTACAGGACATTTCACATACTTAACAGTCCTTCATCAGACCATGCAATCAATAATAAATACAGCAGTTTGAAGTTGAAATCCAGTTTCTGAACTGCATAGTACTTTGTGCCATTGAGCACTGGTGTAGAGAGACAGAAATAAAACATATAATATTATCACTGTATGAATTGGTAAACTCTTGCTGTAGGTCTACTTCAAAGGGTGGAAGCTAATACATTTATATCACAAAGGAACACAGTTTAAATCAAGACATGAAATTAGTGCAGTAAGAAAAGACAAACACTTAAGAGTATCAGGTATTGAATTAATGGGGCTTGACATCACCGAGAAATTAATAATTTTCTATGATCTATTCATCAGTCAGTGGTGGTAGTGTGTACACTTTTTCCAGTAAATAAATGAAGTTCTAGATAAAGTCTCAAGTGCAAAAGTGAACATAGTTTTGAGTGGAGGCACGAACGTAAACACAAATATGATGAATGACAGTGGTAACACCCTTATAAACATTCTTCAGAATTTTAGAGGAGGAGGAGATTAGTGTTTAATGTCCTGTCAACAACAAGGTCATTAGCGACGGAGGACAAGCTTGGATTAGGGAAGGATGGGGAATGAAATTGGCCACGCCCTTTCAAAGTAACCATCCCAGTATTTGCTTGAAGCAATTTAGGAAAATCACAGAAAACCTAAATCGGGATGACCGGACTCTGGTTTGAACCGTCATACTTCCGAATGCGACTTCAGTGTGCTCATCACTGTGCAACCTCGCTCGGTTAGAGTTCTGGCGTGTCCCTGTGGCATGTCAGGCATGGAAAAAAATACCTAACTGCAGGCCCAAAAAAGACAGTTATCATAAATCAAAATACAAATTTGTTCAAGAGATCTAGAAAATCAAACTTGCTTTACAATTACAGAGAAACTAATGTAAGTGTAAACATTATTTAAATTAAACTTTGAAAAGACATTTCCAAATGCACCCAAACCAGTAGCAAAAGAATAATAGTAGGTATTAAGAAGTCCTCATTAAAAACAGTCATTGTGATTCAGGGTTCTTAAATTTCAATCATACGTACAAAATTATTTATAGGAAGATGCTGGCTGCAGAAAAAAGGTCAGTTAATAACAAAATAATATACACTGTAGATAATAAAACCAAATCAGTGCGAGCAGTCATTAAAAAGAATACAGGGAGAGACAAACTGAGAGAGAGAGAGAGAGAGAGAGAGAGAGAACAAACAAAAGATATATACATGTGTGTGTGTGTGTGTGTGTGTGTGTGTGTGTGTGTGTGTGTGTGCGTGTGTGAGTATGATATACATTACTGTTGCAATTAATGTTTGTAAGAAAAGCTTTTAAATACCACTATGGTACAGCACACGGTGGAGTTGTAATAATATAAAATAGCATTAATTATTGACTCTAACACAACTACTACAGGAAACTGGCTGTTATGAGTGGATAGAAACCAAAATGTAACACACAGTGGGAAAATAAAATAACTAATAATGTATTTGAATGAATAGCATGAAATGTGGAAAACCAACACAGAAATAACATAAATAATAATGTATTTGAATGAATAGCATTAAATGTGGTAAACCGACACAGAAATGAAATAAATAATAATGTATTTGAATGAATAGCATGAATTGTGGAAAACCAACACAGAAATTCCCCCCCAAAAAGGGCAAGCCAGTACACAAATTACAAATTTTGACAAAAAAGTAGCAGATAAATATTGGGATTGATAACTAGAACTGACCTGTATACATTAATTCTTGTTACCAATTCCAATATTAGGTAATTTCCCACATCAGTTCAGAAAGCAATCACAAGTGCAAAAATTCTATTACATTTCAGTGCAGGCACCTGCTGCAATAACGATCTAAATAATGAGCTGTGCAGTGCTTGAAATCAGTAACTAGAATTAATCTATATAGTTCAATTCTAGTTACCGATTCCAATATTAACACACCTGTTGGAGAAATGAACTGAATAATGAAGGATGATATTGTTGGAATTGATAACTAAAATTGACCCATATAGCTTAATTATAGTTATCGATTCCGATATTTGTTACTTTTTGTAAATTTTCGTTACTTCTGTATTGACTTTTCTTTTAGGATTTCTGTGTCTGTTTGTCCACATTCCATGCTACTGTTATTTTTATGTTTCATATATATTATTACTTATTTCACTTGCCCATTATTGTTGTGGCAGCATTACATCCCTTTCTTGGTAAAAGGAGGATCACTACCCCCTGAGGCACTGGGAGTTAGTATGTGCTGTACACTTGTAATGCTTACATGTGTTATGTATATTTGCTTACTAATAAAAGTGTGGAAATCATATCTCTATACTGTGTCACTATTCTGCTTTCACACTGCCGGTACCCCACTTCCCACAGTCGTGACCCTGAATTTCCACATCACCCTGTAATTTTGCTGTTAAGTCTAAAATCTGCTGCACCAGTTACACCATCGAGAATGCTGCTGTTAAAAATGGTGAAATAGCACCGTTTCTTTGGCAATATCAACTACATCTCTCAACAAGTGCTCTTGAATTCCGTGAACATACTGTGTGCAAAATCTCTAAATATTTGCCAAGATCTGGACAATACTACTGTGCCAAATGACAGAGCAACAATGCCTTCATTGTTTGCCATATCTTTGAACCATCCTCGCATTGTTGCCAATGCCAAGCAGCGAACTGCGCCGCAACGAGTGTCGAATTTACTGAGTGACTTCACAATAAACATTCCAGATTTGACACCAAGTGAAGCTATTCCTGGTATTTTAGACAAAAATGCAGCAGATTGTCACAATAAAAACAATGGCATTAATCTATGTGCTTTTGACTTTCGAACACGACAAAACATTGCGTGTTCCAGTGCTAGTGATTATGAGCCTTGTGACACTCGCATTAATGACCTGAAGCATATGAACGCCTCCCACAGTGCCGTTTTGGCTGAACAACAATGGCCCATAACATACCACCCCATTGTTAAGTTTTGCCATCCATATGCCAATGGACCGCAGGATCAAAGCATACATCGCCTCAGTACTTGTGCATTCCGATTTTCCAGGTCCTTCTTCGACCATTGAGACTAAACGCAAGTTACACTAGACAGACTATGACATCACTCATATCCCACCCACGCCAGGCATCACAGCTGACCCACTTCCGGTCCAACACCATGTTGTGAATTTGCATCACCCACACCCAGCACCAAAACCAACTATGGACTTCAAGAATGCATTTTTCACAACCTTGCCTCGTCAAGGTCAGATACCAGTGCCTCCCGGTTTGGGTGATGTCACACCCACGTCGTCCGTGCTGCAAATGATAGCATGTCCCCATGAATTCCATGAGACACAGACAGTGCCACTGGATAATAAATGACCACGCCCTCCTTCTTTATGGTGCCAGGACCTCATGAGCTCTGTCACGTACATTTTCCACCGTTTCAGACATCTGACATTGGGAAAGTCATACCTACTGCATCAGCCCCGGAACTTCGGTCACATGAACGGCCGTTGTTCGAACAGCTCTACGCAGATCGCTGTGTGACGCCAAAGCCACCTGCAGCCCAACGTGACTCACTTCATAACGCACCTGCCTACATTGAGCTATTTTTCCTGCCTGTCTTGCGCAATGATGCTCCCGTGCCTCCTGCACTGTGCCACTCCCACCTCACGATGGTGACTAACAATAAAACCACTGATAGCCATCATACCATCCACCACCATCTGAAATAAGCATTGTTCCACGTTGATTCTCCCACAATGCTGTTTGCTGTCAGTGAGTGTCTGATGTCAGCCAGTGACGTCATTGGGGACGACAAGAAGTTTGCTGCCTTCTTAACCACCTTGGAGACAGTGCAAACCTTATTAGCGACTTGCTTTTGGATATTCTGGCTCCTCACAAATACAAAACTGCCACGACACTGTTGCCACAACTACTAACATGTGCACCTGACCAGCAGTAAATCTCGCCATCAATGAGAGTACTTTGGGCAATGCCATGCCATCTTCACCCTGGCACCGCCTGCGAGTTCTAATTACCCCAACGCTCTGTCTGATTGCATGCTATGGGCACTTTTGCTCCTAAAACTGCCAGAGAACATCCGTACAGTGATGCTTGCACATGATGAGGCGTCACTGGAGTTTAACTTTGACTCACTGACAAATTGCAGGCACTGTCACAACAACGCATATTAATCAACAACCAACAGTGCTAAGCTGCAGTTGATGCCCAGTATGCCTGCACACCAAAACCGATTTTGCACGATCCCGGTTGAGCTGCCCCAACATTCCACACAGCCACCGGCTGCCCACCGATGGCTGGACCAACCTGAATCGGACCGTGCCCTCTGCCTCTACCACCCCAAGCACCTTTCATGGTTCCAGCAGACAACAATCAGCTACTGTGACAGGCGAGGTTGATGGAACTCCAACTGGGCACTGCCATGGCTCTGTGTATAAATAAAAGTCACACTGACCAAGTGCATCACCTGCTTCCACACCCAACACACAACAACACTTCTGCTGGTTTCACACCAGATTTGGGCAGGATGCACAGCACTACAGACAACCCTGCGCTTATCCAAACTCCAATGGTGACTTGGTGTAGGCACACTAGGCCACTCTTCCTTAATAAGATGTCTCTCCACATGACAACAAAACAACACCGGCGCAGTGTTTCAACGGGCAGACAGTTCCTGACTATTCGTCCATGACAGGCACCTGCAGACTTATTTCCTCGATGATACCGGGGCCAATGTGAGCACTCTGCCACCTGCTCTCGTGCCTGTTACATTGTCACCATCGCCGCTGCAACTGGGCGTGACCAGTGTCACTGTAATCACAGTTGCTGGAACTGCACAAATCATTCTCGCCCTCAGCACAGATACTCAAATACATTGGACATTCCTAGTGACAGAAACAGTTGAACCAGTCCTGGGAGCCGATTTCCTCCGGCAGTACAAACTACTACCAGATTTTAATTGCGCCTTCATACTACTGTGGGAAGACCAGCAGCCGATCCATCGTGTGTTCACCGATTCATTACCTGCTAGTACTGTAACACCTTTAGTCATGCTGCAACTGCTCGACACAGCACTTGACCTGATGGTCCAAAGCAAAGCACTTTTCAACCAGCTATTTCTAAAGGCAGCCAAGTACTCACTATTACATCAGGACAATAAGGTCACGTGCCTCAAAAACAAACAACTATAGAGACGAATCGTGCATCACTACAAGCAGCTCAACAGCATCTCAAGAACCTACGTCATCTCGACACCGGTTGCTACCGAGGTTCCACTACTACAGACACTTCTCAGGTCAGTGAAGCATCGAGTGTGCTGCTGAGACAGTGCCATGTGACGGTAACTGTGACCGTGAATCATGTCACACCCCGCATCCTGGACTCACTCCATGCTCCCCTGTTAGACCACATACAATCTGCATCGCAATACAGTCCATCACATTACAACCACACGAGGTCCCCCAGTCCGTCACTGCCCCTGCTGTCTAGCTCTCCACAAACTTAAAGTGGCTAAAGCTGTGGTGGACAACTTTTGGTGGGGTGGCATAGTCAGGGCATCAGACAGTGCTTGAGCCACCTCAATTTAACTAATTCCTAAAAAGAATGGTACTTGGTGCCTAATCAGTGACTACCACTACTTCAACACCTGTAGAATCATTGACAGCTAACCCATTCTGAGCTTGCATAGTTTTTCCCACGTCTTGGCTGGGGCAAAAATTTTCAGCGTCATTGACTGCAAAACAGCATACCGCAAATTCTGTTGGCATTGAAGACGTGGCGAAAACTGTGATAATCATGCCATTCAGTATCTTTGAGTGCCTGTACATGTGGTATGGACTAAAAAATGTGGCACAGACATGGTGAAGATTTATTGATAGCACATTGTCCAGTTTGATTTGTGGTGGCATAACATCTCTGACTTGGTAAAAGGATCATTGCTGTCCCATGAGGCAGTGGGAGTTAGTATTCTCTATATGCTCATAACACTTACATGTGTTATATATGTGTACATACTAAAAAAATGTGGAAATGATATTTCTATGCTGTGTCACTATTCTGCTAATCACAATTCCGGTACCCCATTTCCCACATTTTGTTGCATTGCAGTTTCTCCCTGCCCAAGACTCCCACTTTACTGCATTTGTCCCATTAGATTCAATAATTATTACTAAAGAAATAATGATATTTCACATCATTAAGATTTCACCATGCACCATGCGCTGTACTACAGTGGTTGTATAAATTTCAGTGCTTTTCTTACTCATATAAATTACGATAATAATTTCTTTGAGACATGTATATTTCCCTTTTTCTTTTCTTATTTATTTTCATTGCCTTCAGTTCCTTTGGGTGTAATTCATGGCTAAGTAATTAATCACATGAACCGTGATTGTATGATACATTTGTTTATTTACGAGTTGATTTCAAAGAGTGCCTATATGTACGATCTTTGCCTTATCTATGACATCATTGAACAAATCTGACCGGTGGAATCAGACAATAGAATTGACCCACTTAAATTGATGCGAGTGAAATGATGAGTGACAACATCCTTATTGTTCCTTGTCAAAAATATTTTGGAAGTAACATTCATCTTACAAGACCTCCTGCAAACCAGTGGCATTTTTGGTTGCTATATTTCTGCCACTAATGACTTGTGTCAGCTGTTACTCACATCGAACATTAATGAAAGTTTATACTGGTCTCTGCAATAATCGATATTGTGTTTGACATCAAAAATGACGTCAAATTTGCAGGAAGTGTTGTGAAAAGAGTGTTACTCCAATATGATTCTCACTGAGAAAATGAGAGAAGTCACAGAGAAAGAAAATGAAGTTCTTGAGGAAGTTTACTGTTGGTCAGTATGCTATAAAATGGTTTAAACATATAGAAAACAAGTGGCATGAATTTCTGTTTGAAGATGGAAAATGAAACTGTTATATTAAATGTATATGGCACCTCTATAGACTGTGTAACACAAAGTTTCTAGGAATGAGTATTGCTTCTTATTGGAATTATTATATTCTCGTTGAAGAATGAGGGTATTTCGCCTGCCTCATACGTCTTGTTCACCAGATGGAAGAGTTTTGTTGTGGCTGGCTCTCCCAAAGCTATCATAGTTCTAATGGAATATTGTCTATTCCTGGGGCCTTGTTTCAACATAGGTCTTTCAGCAATCTGTGGGATTCTTCATGAAGTATCCCATCTCCCATCTTACCTTCACTACATCTTTTTCATTTCCATAATATTGCCCTCAAGTACATCACCATTGTATGGACCCTCTATATACTCCTTCCACCTTTCTGATTTCCCTTCTTCACTTACGACTGGTTTTCCATCTGAGCTCTTGATATTCATACATGTGATTCTCTTTTCTCCAAAGGTCTCTTTAACTTTCCTGTAGACGGCATCTATCTTACCCCTAGTGATATGTGCTTCTACACCCTTACATTTGTCCTCTAACCATCCCTGTGCAGATATTTTGCACTTCTTGTTGATCTCATCTTTGAGACATTTGTGTCCCTTTTCACCTGCTTCATTTACTGTGTTTTTATATTTTCTCCTTTCATCAATTAAATACAATGTCTCTTGTTTTGCCCAAGGATTTTTGCTAGGCCTCGTCTTTTTACCTACATGATCCTCTGCTGCCTTCACTATTTCATCTCTGAGATATACCCATTCTTCTTCTGCTGTATTCCTTTCCCCTGTTTTGTCAATTGTTCCCTAATTAATGCTCACTCTGAAACTCTCTACAACCTCTGGTTGTTTCATTTTATCCAGGTCCCATGTCCTTAAATTCCTACCTTTTTGCAGTCTTCAGTTTTAATCTACAGTCCATAACCAATCAACTGTAGTCAGAGTCCATATCAACAATCAGCTGTACACATAATAAATGACATTGATATTTAATGCATAAACAGCTTTGCCCATGATACTGGAACAGGAGTTAGAGTGAACTTATGTTTATTAAAAAGGAATAATTATAAAACTAAAAACATCATTTTCTATCAAGAAATAAAACTGTATAATTAATTGCCTAAGGAGATTACAGAGATTAGTAAAACAAACTTACTTAAAAAGGCAGTTAAAAATACCTATTAAGCAATACATTATAAACACTGGAGGACTACTTAGGTAACACAGAGTAGGGATTTGGTAAAAAATGTAACACATGTAAATAATAATAACAATAATAAAACATATATTATTTCACATAACATTTCCACACTATGTTTTTTCTCCTTTTTTCTGCTAAATATTACCGCCAACTCTATGCAGTGTATATAATACTGACACCTTACCTTTTTCTGAGCTCAACATCTCACTTGTTATAGAGGGATACTGACTAAGTTTTTCAGGCTAACAATTGAAAAGTTGTGGTAGACAAAATGGAAACCAGGTATCATCACAATGGTCCTAACATCATGTGATAAGGTGTGTTGTGTTGGTTATGAAACAATTTGCAATGACTGGAAGTGAGAAACGAATGAGCAATGTAGCACTATCATTTTACCTTATTAAATGACTTCTTTATAAAATGGTCTTGTACATTAGATATAAAAACTGAATGAGGTAGCACTGCTTTAAACAGACTAGCCTTATGTTCGGGAGGGTGGTGGCTCCAATCTTCATCTGAACATCTTGATTTAGGTTTTCTGTGGTTTCCTTAAATTACTTCAGGGATGGCTCATATTAGAAGACTGCAACTGATTACCTGTCCCATCTTTGTCAAGCTAGACCTGTAAGTATGTAAATGGGTGTATATATGAATAATGTTGTTTTCATATGTCTTAAACTGCAATTCTGAGATGTTTCCAATATCCTTGTAAAAGTGATCTATGGATGAATAAAGCTGCTGCAGATGGGTAGCTGGAAGTCACATTGAGCATTCATTGGAGTATTTGGAAAATTTGAGCACATACCAAATGGCCAGTACACACAGTTGCCAGGAATAATTAAATTCCAAAACTCCAGTTATAATATGGCTAGGATAAAAATGTAACTAGTCATGAATTTCACAGTCCTGCTGACACTTGATTCATAAGTAAACAGTGATCTTATCCAGTCAACTATGGATCACAAAGTGCATGAGTTTGATTCCTTGTATCCGAGAGAAGTGGCAGAAATAACTGCCTCTTGTCTCCCTATGGCATGCAAGGGGACTAATGCATGAGACTTCATGGGATTTTGAAACAGTGACATATATGTTGTTTCTTATAGTTACTCACATTGGAGATTTTGTTAGAAGCTTTGATTCACTTGTAACAACCTTCATCTTCCACTGCCCCATTCTGTTTCCATTCATTCTGTGTGTCTGCCCTCTGAATATTTGCTTTTATCTTCTTCCTGCTCAGGCTCCATGCTCTCCCCTACTTCCACCTGTTTACTAACCTTATCTCGCGCTACCCATTTTCTTACTCTTTCTCACCTGAACTCCTCTTCACACACTTCTTTACTTACCTGTGTCCCCTATCTTACTTCCCTCCTTTACGGCTTTTCTCTCTGATCTTTCACTTACTAGCATTGAAGCATAAGCTAGCCTCTCCTTTTGTGCTCATCCCACCCACTCTCTCTTCTCTATAATTGATTTGATCATATTTTGCTTATATATATTTTATTCTATGCTGTTTAGTTCATGATACAATTCTGTTTCCTGCCGCTTTTGATACTGAATTAATCTAACGTTTGCCTATTTATAACATTTAATCTAACCAACACACATATTAGATTACTTCATCCTCACTTTCCATCCTCCATGTATTGGCTAAACAGCCCTAAATTCCTCCATGTATCCTGTTAACCCCCTTGATGTGGCTTCCTATCTTCCCTAATGTCTTCCTCTGCTCTTAATGTGCTTACATTGTATATTTCTATCAAATTAAGTGTTAGCTGTGTTTCATGAAGGTGAGTACCAATTGGCTTTTTTTTTATTTATATGAAGTTAAGATTCTTGTGTTTCATTTTCACTGATTAAAATGAATACAATAAAGTTAAGTTGTGTATTGAAACACAATCTTTTACCCCCAGCGGTACGTGCCTTTTGCTGCTGTTGCTGCAGCAAATTGTGTTAACATTCCTCTAATGCGGCAGAATGAACTGATTCATGGTATAGATGTCTATGATGAAAATGGGAACAAAATTGCCAAGTCAAAGGTAAGCCTCTCCAGCTGATGTAGTATAATTTATGAATTTTAAATAATTAATATAATATCTATATATAATAGTTTTTGGATATTTCTGCAGAAAGAAAAGCCCTTTTCTTCTAGTGAGCTGTATATTGATGAAGTTCAAAAATGTATTTAAATCAAGTTCTCATACTTCTAAGTAGAAACTGTTAATGTGAATTTGGTTTTGTACTTATTTGTTCATAATTTTATATCATCACCCTTCTTCCTCATATTTTATCTATCACTTGAGTATTTTCTACATCTACATCTGCACCCCAGAAGACATGTTACAGAGTGGTAAAAAAATCGTTCAGATCCCACGATTGTTTCCCCATATTCCTGTTTCATACATTGAGCCTACATATGAGCTCGAGTTCACCATTTCAATCATTTCGCATCATATGTATGGGAGAAAGTGGCAAAAAGGGACAGTGAAATGAAAATGAGGCAGAACATGTAACAAGCTTAGCACAGATGTTGGTAATGTAGATAGGAGTTGTGTATAGAAGTGGCCTCTATTGGGAATCTGGAAGGAACAGTGCAGACTTTCACTTCTGTGCCATTTGTTTATTAGATATGCTTGATGTGAGGTCAACAAGCATCCAGTTTCACTATGGAGGCCAGGAAAGAGAAACAGCAAAGTATAGTTTGATTTTGTACTGCAGAAGGGTTGTTGGGAAGTGAAATATGTGCCCAAATGCCTGCTGTGTATGGTGAACACACATGTCACATGCACATGATGCTGTCATCAGAAATGACCAATGGCAGACAGTGGGAGACATTCAGACCATGTTGGGCATTATTCATGGTACCACCCATGTCGTCATGACAGAGCATCTGAAGGCCTGGAAAATCTGTGTGGAGTGGGTTTCCCACAGCCTGATGGAGGAGCAGGAGTTGAAGAGAATGTCTTCACAATTGCAGCACCTGGGATGGTATCACGATATTAAGGATATTATGCCCTGTCTTGTATTGTTGTGGGAGATCGAACATGGTGTCATAATTTTGAGCCTTAGGGAAAGCATCAGAGCCAACAGTGGAACCACACGGATTCACCCCAACCAAAAATATCCAAAGCCTTGCACACCAGCTCCAGTAAAGTCACAATGAGCTTTTTCTTTGACTGCAATAGCCCACTGCTCATTGACTTTTTGGAAAATGGCACCACAATTAATGCACAGCAGTACATGGACATTTTGCAAAAATTGATGTGTACCATCAAATTCAAAAGCCCAGGCATGTTGATGTACAGCATCATTCTGTTGTAGGGTAGTGCCTGCTCACATATTGCCAAAGTCATTTTGACTATGCCGGATAAGTTTCACTCGGAAGCCTTTACACCTCCTTCTTGCAGTCCTGGTCCCTTCCCATGCAATGTCCGTATTTTTAGGCCCCTCAAGAAAGATAGCCGTGTATGTCAATTTGATACGGATTAAGAAGCGCTTGCGTGGGTACAATCATGGTTCCTTGGGCAATCACAATCAATTTTCCATGAGGTACTGATTGTATTGTCTCACAGTGGGATAAATTTATAACAGCAGGGTTGTCACAAGTTGGAGAAATCAGGAAATTTCAAACGTGTCAGGGAAATCAGGGAAATTTGAAAAAACATTGGAAAAATTTCATTTTTGTCTCAGTAGATGAAATGGTTTGTTTACTGAGATGTTATGCATCATTGCAGGCTGGACACAGCTGAGTATGTACGCCGTTTCCCTACTCCTTCATTCTTACTGCTTCTCCCTTTCCTACCATTCCCCTCAGCTTGCAGTCAGTGCTGCCACCACAGTTTTTCACTAGCCTAGCAGCTGTTTATGAAAGACAGGGAGGCGTAAGGAGTGGTTTGTTCAGATCTGATTCTCAGAGATTGTTGACGAAGTGGCCAGAGAGAGTGGTCATATGTGCATGAGTTGTGTCTGAGTGATTGTGTGAATGTGTGTATGCTCTCATTTCCTGACAAAGGCTATGGCCGAAAATTTAGTTGTGAGAGTGTGATTGTCCTGTCTGTAGCTATCATCTTTACAGTGAGTTGCTACCTATGCTCATTAGTATTGATTCTCAGAGTATTTGTGCAAGTTATCTGTTGCATGGATTGATCACCACAGTCTCATTCCATCAACATTGTGTCTGTGATACATGGATAGCTGGCGACACGAGTGGACTTTCACGACAGGCCAAAACCGCAGGCCATTTCTTCGGGTATCTCTAGCAGATCAGGCCTGCCGATCTGAAACCCCACGGTTCCCACTAATGTGCAAGCCCTGCCGATCGGATCTAGTCTCACCGAACTGCTTACAGGTTGGATCTGTTCTCGTGTGGCATAATGCGGTGGATTTTCGTGGTTTATTCGAGGACACAGGACTGTGGTGCTCCTCAGCAGACCAGAGGCCTTGGGTGAAGGACTTCAGGAATTGGAACTGTGTCACCACAAGTACAGTGTCCAGGGCGGCATTTTATAGACATTTTATTTACTCTGGTACATTTTTGCACTTCAGGAATAATTTAAATAGAAAGTATTAACAATAAGAAAAAAATAGTGGCAGTTGTCGGTGCTTTGTAGACTATGTACGTGTAAACTTCTCGAAAGAAAAATCGACAATCCCTGTAAAATAATAGACATAACAAAGTGACTGGTAACTGACAGTAATGAACATAATAGAACCAACATTTTATTGGTGGTCACCTATAGTGTTGCTTTGCACAACTCTTCCCGGCCTTACCTACTTCTCTCAAGAGGCCTACTTTTTTCTGGTGTTATTTCGGAAACCAGGTATTTTAAATCTGTCTTGCAACTCCAAAGAATTATGTATTTTTGTCACCAAACTTTTTTTGTTTTACCAAAATAAAATAACAACTGTGGTCTTGATGAAACACATTTACCGTTTGGCTTGCTTTCTCCATCTAAAAACAGTACATTACAAAAGGTGTTGATGTTAGTACTTAAGTTATTTGCTCATACGGGGGGAAAACACAGAAGTCCTTACATTTTTTTGTCAACTTATGTCTTGACTTACCCTTGAGATCCCAAAATTTGTCAGGGAAAAATGCTAAAACTTGTCTGGAAAACAGGGAAATATCAGGAAATTTCACCTGGGGAAACTGGAGGCAACACTGAACAATTATGGCGATTACTTTTGAAATTATAAACAGTTTATTTCCTTTTTTCCAGCTGCCTCATTTTCATTTGACTGTCGTTTATAATATGTTGTTTGCAGTATGTGTCCTCGATATTTTAACAGTAAATCTCTGAATTGTAAATGATCAATGAGTAGGCATATTTAAATTTGTAATGTGAATATAAAATGACTCATTCCACATCTTTACAATTTATCGTGCAAATGATCCCTGGAACATGAAACTAACTAACTGGAGTTCAAAGATTATCATCTGACATTGCTCTCTGTAAATGAACCCAGGAATAAAAATGTCCTGCTCTTCTTTTGATTTTGACCTTGTCTATCTTCTGTATAGATCCTATCATTTAAGCATCCCAGATTGAAAAACAGGTCAAAAGAGGGTTTTGCAGGATACCTCTTTTGTGAATTAAATAGATTTTCTTTTAATTTTCTTTTGTGAACAATTTACATTTCATTATTCTTCAGGTAAATATCATTCTGCCACATGCCCTTACTACAAGTAATTTCAAGTTGTTCTTTAAATTGCTCCACATGCATTTAACGATTTTTCTGTTTTCAGTGAACGATTGACAGTTGTCTTACTGAACCACAGTGAGTCTTTTTCAACTGTCAGCTCCTGCATCAAGGATCTATTTTCTGAGGTTCTTCCTGCATATTGTTCCAGTTTTCACACTGCAATTGTTGCCTATTACCAGTTAATGTATGTATTGAACAAAGTACAGTACAGTTACAATCAACTCCTTACAAAGTGGATACTTAACTTGTCCTCAGCAACTGAATAACAAGTTCAGCCAGCTCATACATGAAACACAGTACAAGTCCACTGACGAATTCATTGTAGTAGATCTGCCAGTAAAAGTAGTTGCACTGCACATACAATACTGCAAGTCAGTGCCACAGTGCTGCTTCTTGTGTTGCCTTCAGCCGTCCTAGTGGCAATCAGATTGGTCCATGTAACCACTGCCCTGGGAAAGTGGTTATGAGTGGCACCACTCAGGGAATAACACTTCAAATGCCCTCATTGCATATATGACTGGCTGCTGGCTGGTCATCACAGTGCAAATGACGTTTACAGCAGATGCATTGATGAGTAGTTCTCAAAAAGCATCTGTGTATGTGAGAAAAGTGAGTTTTCTGGTTGTCTTACTGTAAAAAATACTGTCTGTAAACAGTGCAAAGAGACGTCAAATCCTAGAGTTAGTCTTTTTTGGGAGAGGGTCTCCTTCTTCTTAAAAGAAATTAAAGTTGGATTTGCAGACTTTCTTCTCTGTGTAATAATTCTCATTCAATTCTGAGGAAACTAAGTGGCACACAAAATTCATTTTTTCTTATCATTTAGTTCCACTTTACAGCTTGATGATGAAGCATCTATTTTCTCAATATTTGTCATGTGATACTTGGAAATTAAGTAAAATTATTTCACAAATTTTGAAGCATTCGGTGAAAAATGTGGTCACTGGCTACTTTACATTCGGTTCTTTTTAGGTGATACATTGCTGTGCACTAAATGTAGCTAAAATATCAAAATTGTTTTTAAAGCAGGAACGTAAGCCGTATCTTACTACAATATCGAGAAAACAGAAATTGCACGATTTTATTGGAGGGCATGGTGCTAAGCGTACCTCACACAAGTAGCCTGTGGCTCAGTCTTCAACGTAGCATCAGTCAAGCATAGTTTGTGAAAGTAGACACACATTTTTCAAAATAAGTGATAATGTTGTATTTACTGCTGGAAGAAAGTGATTAAGCAGAAGAAATTCTGCTCCATCAGTTATAGAATGGAAAAGTTGGAACATACCATCTTTTAGACAAGTCTTGACAATGGATTCTTTGTGACGCTTATCAGTTATGATTTATTAAGTGACTAGAAAAAGTTCTGTGAGTTCTTCAAGTTGAATGTTTCGCAGTTTAACTATGTCCTAGATCTGGTGAAAGAATATCTCATGAAGGTTTCATCAAATACACATTAGTATATAGTGACACATGACAAAAATTAGCTGTTACACTAAGTTAAGTAAAGCCTAACTACTTTGAAGGCTATAGTGGATTATTTAACCTTTGTTCTGTTGTGGTATAATGAAAACCAGTAACGATGAACCAAAATTTGTTACCCTATCAGATTCTGAATAATCAGTTGTACTTAATTGCATAAAATCAACATTTTGTGGTTATAAATGCATGTCAGTATTAATAGTTGGGGATGCTGAACATACTGATTGTTCATTACAATTTTCCAGGTGGAAAACCAAATACAATGACATAATTTTGGCTTTTTGATTAAGTCTGGTCTCACATTTTTGACAGAGATTGCTATACTTATGAAAAATAAATCGACATTACCATTAGGCGTCTGTTTAAAATTCTTAATAATATTTTCTCTTTCAATGTGCCAAGTTTCACTTCATTTCTGCTGTTTTCTGGTAGATGGAAGGGAATCATCTGTATCTTCGTTCTCTGTCAAAGGGAGCTCCACTGTAGTGGTTTTATCATCATCATCATCTTCCTTCGTACTGACACCAGAATGCTGAATGTTCAGTATATGCCTGTGAACTCAATTTAAATTAACAATTCATTTGCTAATGAAGGTAACTGCAATTTCATGATAAAGAGTAAAACGAAAAAGGGTAGAAACAATGGTGAACTGTAATTTACTCTTTTTTTTGGTCCATTCTTTGGTGGCCATTGCTATCAAAGTTGCTTTTCCATTTTTTATTTATTTCTGATAGGTATCTTTAGTGTCCCCCCCCCCCCCCCCCCCATGAACCATAGACCTTGCCATTGGTGGGGAGGCTTGCGTGCCTCAATGATACAGATAGCCGCACCGTAGATGCAACCACAACGGAGGGATATCTGTTGAGAGGCCAGACAAATGTGTGGTTCCTGAAGAGGGGCAGCAGCCTTTTCAGTAGTTGCAGGGGAAACAGTCTGGATGATTGACTGATCTGGCCTTGTAACATTAACCAAAGCGGCCTTGCTGCGCTGGTACTGCGAACGGCTGAAAGCAAGGGGAAACTACAGCTGTAATTTTTCCCGAGGGCATGCAGCTATACTGTATGGTTAAATGATGATGGCGTCTTCTTGGGTAAAATATTCCGGAGGTAAAATAGTCCCCCATTCGGATCTCCGGGAGGGGACTACTCAAAAGGACGTCGTTATCAGGAGAAAGAAAACTGGCATTCTACGGATCGGAGCGTGGAATGTTAGATCCCTTAATCGGGCAGGTAGGTTAGAAAATTTAAAAAGGGAAATGGATAGGTTAAAATTAGATATAGTGGGAATTAGTGAAGTTCGGTGGCAGGAGGAACAAGACTTCTGGTCAGGTGAATACAGGGTTATAAATACAAAATCAAATAGGGCAATGCAGGAGTAGGTTTAATAATGAATAAAAAAATAGGAGTGCGGGTAAGCTACTACAAACAACATAGTGAACGTATTATAGTGGCCAAGATAGACACGAAGCCCATGCCTACCACAGTAGTGCAAGTTTATATGCCAACTAGCTCTGCAGATGATGAAGAAATTGAAGAAATGTATGATGAAATAAAAGAAATTATTCAGGTAGTGAAGGGAGACGAAAATTTAACAGTCATGGGTGACTGGAATTCGACAGTAGGAAAAGGGAGAGGTGAATATGGATTGGGGTTAAGAAATGAAAGAGGAAGCCGTCTGTTAGAATTTTGCACAGAGCATAATTTAATCATAGCTAACACTTGGTTCAAGAATCATAAAAGAAGGTTGTATACATGGAAGAAGCCTGGAGATACTGACAGGTTTCAAATACATTATATAATGGTAAGACAGAGATTTAGGAACCAGGTTTTAAATTGTAGGACATTTCCAGGGGCAGATGTGGACTCTGACCACAATCTATTGGTTATGAACTGTAGATTAAAACTGAAGAAATTGCAAAAAGGTGGGAATTTAAGGAGATGGGACCTGGATAAACTGACTAAACTAGAGGTTGTACAGAGTTTCAGGGAGAGCATAAGGGAACAATTGACAGGAATGGGGGAAAGAAATACAGTAGAAGACGAATGGGTAGCTCTGAGGGATGAAGTAGTGAAGGCAGCAGAGAATCGAGTAGGTTAAAAGACGAGGGCTAGTAGAAATCCTTGTGTAACAGAAGAAATATTGAATTTAATTGATGAAAGGAGAAAATATAAAAATGCAGTAAATGAAGCAGGCAAAAAGGAATACAAACATCTCAAAAATGAGATCGACAGGAAGTGCAAAATGGCTAAGCAGGCATGGCTAGAGGACAAATGTAAGGATGTAGAGGCTTATCTCACTAGGGGTAAGATAGATACAGCCTACAGGAAAATTAAAGAGACCTTTGGAGAAAAGAGAGCCACTTGCATGAATATCAAGAGCTCAGACGGAAACCCAGTTCTAAGCAAAGAGGGGAAAGCAGAAAGGTGGAAGGAGTATATAGAGGGTCTATACAGGGGCGATGTACTTGAGGACAATATTATGGAAATGGAAGAGGATGTAGATGAAAATGAAATGAGAGATACGATACTGCGTGAAGAGTTTGACAGAGCACTGAAAGACCTGAGTCAAAACAAGACCCCGGGAGTAGGCAACATTCCATTAGAACTACTGACGGCCTTGGGAGAGCCAGTCCTGACAAAACTCTACCATCTGGTGAGCAAGATGTACGAGACAGGCGAAATACCCTCAGACTTCAAGAAGAATATAATAATTCCAATCCCAAAGAAAGCAGGTGTTGACAGATGTGAAAATTACCGAACTATCAGTTTAATAAATCACAGCTGCAAAATACTAACACGAATTATTTACAGACGAATGGAAAAACTGGTAGAAGCTGACCTTGGGGAAGATCAGTTTGGATTCCGTAGAAATGATGGAACACGTGAGGCAGTACTGACTCTACGACTTATCTTACAAGAAGATTAAGGAAAGGCAAACCTACGTTTCTAGCATTTGTAGACTTAGAGAAAGCTTTTGACAATGTTGACTGGAATACTCTCTTTCAAATTCTAAAGGTGGCAGGGGTAAAATACAGGGAGCGAAAGGCTATTTACAATTTGTACAGAAACCAGATGGCAGTTATAAGAGTCGAGGGACATGAAAGGGAAGCAGTGGTTGGGAAGGGAGTAAGACAGGGTTGTAGCCTCTCCCCGATGTTATTCAATCTGTATATTGAGCAAGCAGTGAAGGAAACAATAGAAAAATTTGGATTAGGTATTAAAATCCATGGAGAAGAAATAAAAACTTTGAGGTTCGCCGATGACATTGTAATTCTGTCAGAGACAGCAAAGGACTTGGAAGAGCAATTGAACGGAATGGACAGTGTCTTGAAAGGAGGATATAAGATGAACATCAACAAAAGCAAAACGAGGATAATGGAATGTAGTCGAATTAAGTCGAGTGATACTGAGGGAATTAGATTAGGAAAGGAGACACTTAAAGTAATAAATGAGTTTTGCTATTTGGGGAGCAAAATAACTGATGATGGTTGAAGTAGAGAGGATATAAAATGTAGACTGGCAATGGCAAGGAAAGCGTTTCTGAAGAAGAGAAATTTGTTAACATCGAGTATGGATTTAAGTGTCAGGAAGTCGTTTCTGAAAGTATTTATATGGAGTGTAGCCATGTATGGAAGTGAAACATGGACAATAAATAGTTTGGACAAGAAGAGAATAGAAGCTTTCGAAATGTGGTGCTACAGAAGAATGTTGAAGATTAGGTGGGTAGATCACGTAACTAATGAGAAGGTATTGAATATGATTGGGGAGAAGAGAAGTTTGTGGCACAACTTGACTAGAAGAAGGGATCGGTTGGTAGGACATGTCTTGAGGCATCAAGGGATCACAAATTTAGCATTGGAGGGCAGTGTGGAGGGTAAAAATCATAGAGGGAGACCAAGAGATGAATACACTAAGCAGATTCAGAAGGATGTAGGTTGCAGTAGGTACTGGGAGATGAAGGAGCTTGCACAGGATAGATTAGCATGGAGAGCTGCATCAAACCAGTCTCAGGACTAAAGACCACAACAACAACATCGTTAATCTTCCTCCATTGTCTCTGACAGTATTCATCAACAAATTATTATTTGTGAATCATTGCATTCTGTTCTAAATTAGACAGTGGTAGTTATGTGTAACTTTCAATCCTGAGTACATCACTGTATTATTTTCTGAATTTTTTGGGAAGTTCTGACAGAATGTAAATACTTTAGGAATACAGGAGGCCATTCACTAAAAAGCAGAGGCTTTGATTCATTGACAGGCACACACGAAAAAGAAAGAAGACTTACTAGCTTTTGGGATAATCCTTTTTTGGGCTATAATACAAATACTATCCCTACCCCCCCCCCCCCCCCCCTCTCTCTCTCTCTCTCTCTCTCTCTCTCTCTCTCTCTCTCTCTCTCTAGCCAGTGCCAGGCATGTCATTGTGCATCTAGCCGTGTGCATCTAGCCGTGTGTGTGTGTGTGTGTGTGTGTGTGTGTGTGTGTGTGTGTGTTGCAGCTTGAAAAAGGATTATTCTAGTTTTCTTCATTTTTTGTGTGTGCCTGTCAACTACTTATTGTTTCTGATTTTCGGTGAGTGGTCTCCTTTACTCCTCAAGTATTTATTTTCTGAATTCTAGTTTCGTTTTGGTCGTAACAACAGAAGAATAATTTACATTGTTCACATTTAGAATATTGCACAGTTAATCTGGCAGAACAGTACAAAGCACACTGTCAGTACTTCAAAAGACATTAATGCCTCTGCTTCTACAACCACTTTTGTCTCATGATTTGAAGGTGATCCCTGAGAAATTTGAGTGTAATGGAATTTCCCAAATTGTGTTGTAGTTCTCGGTGGAAAGCATGTGCAAAGTCTTTTCCTTGCCCGCAGTCACTCCCAGTAATTACAAACATTTCTTCTCCTTTATGTTGATTGCTAGCATCGAAGCTAACTACAAGTTCATATTCATTCGTATTGGCTCCTGTGGGAGGGGAGGAGACAGTGGAATTTCTTACAAGATCAATACAGGGCAACATATCAGAAGTGGCACTGTGTTTCCACCTCCTTGCACACTGCCCCATTCTGATATCATTTTGTCATGCGTTCTTGTAGGTGATGAGGCATTTAAATTCAGTGCAGACATTGTGAAACCCTATTCTTGGCCAGCTGTGAGTATCAGCAGCAAGAAAGCAGTTTTCAATTACTGTCTCTGCTGAGCTCGTAGCGTGCCTCAAAATACATTTGTATTATTAAGTCAGGAATTTCACATTTTTATATGCTGATTGCTGTAAAGCCCGATGCAACATTGGGCTTCATCATTGTAACTTGTTTTCTGCACAATCTACATAAGGATATTCTTTCCTGAAGAACAGCAACAAGCCACGTTATGACATACAGGTAGATCAAACTGAGCCACAACCGTCTTAAAGTCTTTAACCACTTACTAGGGGTGGTGACGTCATCAGTATAAAAGGTCACCATGTATGAGATTAATAGGTGGAGAGCTTTGACAGCCATGCATGGGTGATAGCCTCCAAAATAATCAAGTTAGTAGTACCCCTTAGAATAACTGTTTCTGATTTTTTATAGTTTGATGTAATTGTAGTACACACTGTGAATAAATCGCACGAGTAGAGTCAGTACAGTCTTATTATTACTTGATCTCTGGACAGATTCTCCAATCTCCTTCCCATGCACTGTCTTTCACATTTTGTTTTTTATACACAGCACTGGCTACATCAAAAATACGTTTCATGAAAATGTGGAAATCATTTCCACTTGTTTTTTGTCTTCTAGAACTGTAAATGACACTTCTGTAGCAGACTGTTCGGTAACAGCAGAGTACTGTAAGCTGTGTCTATGGCTGGACTGACCTCCAAGTGGTGTAACCACAAAGCTGATGTGTCCCATCTGTCACCGTAGACGGGAAATGCTGCTAAGGAACTGCTCCCCGCAGTAGGCTGCATCAGCTGCTGCAGCCACCACCCGCACGATAGGAACTGCACCTTAACACTCAGCGACAAACTAGCATCAGAAACATTGGAGGTAAACTTGCTGTTGCCACCAATCTAGTAGCATGCATGACAATTTAGGTGTGGATAAGCTGTGTATGAAGTTTGTTTCGTACTCACTAACACATCAACAAAAGGAGTAGTATATACAGCCATTCCTGAACCTTTTTGAGACAAACAGTTTGGACATTGATTTTATTTTGAACATCTTTGTGGGGGATGAAACATGACCACAGGAGATTGAACATTATGTTTTGACATGACTCAACAGTGAAGCAACTATTTGCCAAATGGAGATGAAGTAACTCATCTGACAAAAATGAGGATATCAAAATCTAAGCCAAAGGCCATGTTCATGGTCTTTTTTTCTATTCTTGGAGAATTATTCGTTGCAGATTCATCCTCCCTGGCCAGACTGTGATATTGATATTCTATGTATGAATATTCAAATGCCTGCTCACAAGAATTCTGTGTTTTATCCTAAGTGTATGACTTCTATAACTGTTGTTTTCCACATGACAGTGCACTGGACCACAGTAGTGTTCTAATGCTACAGTTTTTGGTCAAAAGAGGGATAACATTTGTGAACATCCCCTGTAATTGCCAGATAAGGCCCCAGCAGACTTTGTGATCTTCCCCTAACTCAAATGTGCTGTGAAGGGGGAGCACTTTGAGGATCCTGGATTGATTCAATGGAGTGTGATTACAGTTATGAACAGCATTCCATCGAAAGCATGACAGGTTTCAGCTGAAGGCTCTCTATCATGTCCTGTTCTGACAATCTTCCTTCATCTGTTTGAAAGTTTGTCCTAATGTTGTCCAGCATTCTAGTTCTCTTCCTACCTCTTCCTCACATTCCTTCCTCTTGCCTTCTTGTAACTCTCTCTCTGCTTCTCTCTCTCTCTCTCTCTCTCTCTCTCTCTCTCTCTCTGCAGACAATTACTGTGTAGTATATGTCCCAGCCAGGATTTTTTTCTCTTTATGATCACTTCCAGTACCAGTAATATGATGTATATTAGTAACTAATACTGAGTGAGGTAGCACAGAGGTTAGCACACTGGACTCGCTTTTGGGAGGACAATAGTTCAAATCTGCATCCAGTCATTCTGATTTAGGTTGTTTTTTGTGATCTGCCTAAATTGGTTAAGGCAAATTCTGGGATGGTTCCTTGGAAAAGCATAGCCAATTTTCTATCCCATCCTTCCTTAACCCAAGCTTGTGCTCTGTCCCTAATGATATTGTCAATGGGGCATTAAGCACTAAACTTCCTTTGTCCCTTCCTTGAAAACTAATGAGGTAAAAAAATTTTTGACGTCACTTTGTAATTTATGAGGTAGTCATGGTTGGTAACAGCTTGGCTTGTGCCAGTGTCAGTGTTGCGACAGCAAGTGATAAAGACTCTTCAGGAGTCAGGACTCTTATGTACATTGTGGTTGCAGAATGTAGAGGCTGCAATTTTCCAGGGCTGGTGTCTTCAGATACTTTCTGTCCCAGTCCAAGGGACATGATATTTAAGTCCAGTCTGATCCACGGTATTAATCTGGGGGAAAATTTTGAAACACCGAACACGGAATGAAAGGTTCACTCTGGAAACAATCTCAGGCCGTGGCTAAGCAATTTCTTTGCAGTATCCTTTGTTATAGGTTTTCTAGTCCAGCATAAGTAAAGTCTGGATTTCAAAAGGAGAAAAAATCAACTTATATCAGAACAGCGCCACAATTTATGGGTGCAAAATACTGAATCCAGCGAAGAGGTTATGGTAGCCATGGATGGCTACTTCGCATATCTTACTGAATCACATTTCAAGGATGATATCTAAGGTCTGGAAAAATAGTGGACAAAGTTAGTTAACCTAAAATTGGGTGAACAGTGAAAAATCTGTGGATTATTAACCCAAGAAATAAAAGTCTTGTACAACCAGAAAAAGGAAGTTTCACCTTCCCTTGTCTGTACTGTTTTCTGTCCAACAACTGGATTGATACTAAGTCCAATATACACTGAAAACTATAATTGTACTAATGAAACCCATTAAGTTCTATCCATAATATGGTAATGGAAAATCTTTTTGAATATAAGTAATTTAATGAGCAAAAGGAACAACTCACCAAATATTAGAGGTCCTGAGGTGTAAAAAAGCATATAATCAAGACTGAGGACTTCTCAAGATTTCAAAAAATACTCTCTCTCTCACTCACACACACACACACACACACACACACACACACACACACACACACTCAAGTCCGCAGCTTGTGGTCTAGTGGGTAGTATTGCTGCCTCTGGATCATGGGGTCCTGGGTTCAATTCCCAGTCAGGTTGGGGATTTTTTTCTGCCCGGGGAATGGGTGTTTGTGTTGCCCTCATCATTTCATCCTCATCATTTGTGACAGTGGCTAGATTGAATTGTGAAAAACTTGGACTGTGTAAAAATTGGGACTGTGTACGGGCGCTGATGACCGCGCAATTGAGCCCCACAAACCAATCATCATCATCACCACCACACACACACACACACACACACACACACACACACACACACACACTGCAGCTGTACTCAGCACAGTCCATCACAAATTTTAATTTTCAGTGGGACCAGCATATTAGACTATAAAAACTGAAATCTGAACCTTGCATTCAAGTTCTCTGTGGTCTTACATAAATTAAATACAACACAAAATTTCAAAAAAATGGTTCAAATGGCTCTGAGCACTATGGGGCTTAATGTCTGAGGTCATCAATCCCCTAGAACTTAGAACTACTTAAACCTAACTAACCGAAGGACATCACACACATCCATGCCCGAGGCAGGATTTGAACCTGCGACTGTAGCGGTCGCGCGGTTCCAGACTGTAGTGCCTAGAACCACTCGGCTACCACGGCCGGCCATGAAATTTCAAGTATTTGTAGAACATTTAATGAGATTATGTTTTTGGGAGGCTGGTAGATTATCTAAATACCCTGTCGTTATCAGAAAATGGAAATAGGGCTCTGGTTCCAGTTTAACTGGAAGCTTCTTTTCACAAGAATCAGCATAATTCTCTTCCCTCTTCCTCTAGTAGCTATAGTGTAGAATATAGCCTTTTCCATATGGGACACCTATTGTTTTAAATGAGTGAAATAATGAAGTACATAACTTTTTTAAAAAAAAGTGTGCATTTCATAAATTAATGCACCAGATGTTCTGTGAGTTTTGGAATGAATCTGCTGCATCGTGGACTTTTTATAGCTACCTGAAATTAGCAGTTAACATTTTCATGTTTACTATATTTTGTAAATCAACAAGACAAGAACGACAGAAGGTCATTACTATTGTTGCTGAATGTTGATAGTTTCCTATCCATAACACATTTGCAGACTATAAGATGCTGTGGACTATAAGATGCACCTTAATTTTTAAGCAGTTAAAAAATGTTTTAACCCTTTTATTATTAGATTGCAAAGCCAGACTGAGAAAAAATTCGTATGTTATAAAACCAAACTGACCTATAAAACCTATAGGTAAAATAAGTACTATCAGCACAACATTAAAGGACAACAGTGTAGTGCATTTTTTCATGTCCATTTGTTTTTATAGTTACAGTTTCAGCACCTTTCATGGCAACAATTCTGTTATTTGACACGTGAAGTGTCTGTGGGGTTTCATCATTATTCGCCATTTGGCTTAGTTTCACACAGGTTTTCATTTGATGTTGAATAATAAAGTGATGTAAAGGAAATATTTTCTCTTCACACTCTTTTGGTGGCATTTTTTGTGATATTTTGGTTTTGGTTCACATGCTAAGTCCGTGACACTTCACAAACCTGTAGCACCCCCATCCTTGAAGTCTGTTAAGTTCCACTGTAGCGCATGCTTACGAGCCTGTATTTGAATCATTTTTGTCGCAGTTCCAGTGCCATTTTGATGGTGTCTTTGACTCCATTTCAATATGTTATCTTTTAGTCTTGACCATTTTGTATTCAGCCCTCTATTTGCCTATTTAGTCTTCCTCATTTTTTTCAGTTCTTCTTTACTAGACCATGTAACGTGAATGGTTTTTCAGTCTGTGGAGAGCTGGAATGCCACTCAGCTGCTCTTTTCCGTGTCCTTCTGTATATGTTATTACTTTCACTTTACATCATATGAATACCTTTTATTTTCTCCATTATGAAACTAACTACTAACAAAAATATTGTACTGGTACCGATAAAACAAATAACTTTAAATTCAAGTTTACTGGCACCATAGGCTGCAATGATTCATCATAAGATAGACACTGTTATGGGTTTGTGATGGTGTGGGAGGGAGACAGTGTTAGCAATCCTGTGAATCCCCACAACTCTTGTTCTTCGTTGGTGCACTGCTCCTGCTGACAGTGGAATCCAGTGTTGCCATATAGAGATAGGTTTCCCGCAGCATCAAATGTATGCCCATTTTTAAGACTGATGGGAATTTTAAGTCAAATAATGGGTATTTTTATATAATTCCAAGTATAAGACTCACCTGAATTTTGGAGGCAATTGTTTGAAAGAAAAAGTGCATCTTATAGTCTTATATATGGTAATTTACTGGGTGACAAATATTGAACTATATGAAGGGAAAAAAATGTAAATTAGTTACAAACTACAGCATGCACACACTTTATTCAACACATAAAGGTCACTATAGATATTCGGATTAAGATTATGATATGTTCCATATGCCTGCCATCATTAGTGATGATGTGGCACAGTTGAATAGTGAAATTCTGTATGACCCGCTGAAGGTCGGAACATTGATGCCGTCGATGACCTCCTGAATGGTCGTTTTTAGCTCAGCAATGGTTTTGGGTCTATTGCTGTATGCCTTGTCTTTAATATGGCCCCACAAAAAGGAGTCGCATGTGTTCAGCTCCAGAGAATATGGCGGCCAATCGAGGCCCATGCTAGAGGCCTCTGGGTACCCCAGAGCCAGAATGCAGCCCCCAAAGTGCTCCTCCAGGACATCAAACACCCTCCTGCTTCAATGGGGGTCAAGCTCCATTTTGCAGGAACCACATCTTGTCAAAATTATGGTCACTTTGGATAGTGAGGATGATATCATCTGCCAACACCTTCACCTATTCAGTAGTCACTGTACCATCGAGGAATAACGCACCAACTATTCCCTACCTGGACATTTCAAACCACATACTTACCCGTTGAGGATGAAGGAACTTCTCGATTCTGAAATGCGAAGTCCCAGTCCCCATATGTGCCAATTCTGCTTACTGATGAAACGATCCAAATGAAAGTGGGCTTCATCACTAAACATACAGCGCATACTAATTCCCATCATGTCCCGCAGCCAGCCATGCTGTTGGAATGTCCTAACACAAACTGTTCAGAAGTTATGACAATTTTATTTCGTATACTTCAATAATTGTCACCCTGTAAGTACTTGTATCCTGGCATATGCTAAATTAGGTTTTCTTTGGTTTCTTGTGTTCACTCTCATTTAAGTTAGTGTTATATAACTAGTTGTAAAGTGTTTTCTTGTTCTTTTTTAGCAAAAGATTCTTTGATGTTTGAATAGCCAATAGCTTGTCCATAGTTACCTCATAATTATTTTTTTTGCCTTTTGTCTTTCTTTATCCAGGATATGTGGTAACTTTTTCTTTCCTCCAGCACATATGCTTAAACCCATTTGTGTTTCTGATTCTTATCTTTATACTGATAACAGAAGTTTGAAATCCCTTGGCTTCTGTTTCAGCTACTGGTGAATGGACATTCATCTACCAATAATAAAACTGTTTTTATAACTTTGTTTTGCAGAACCTCTAATATGGCAGAATACAAAGAGTGCTATATTTTGCAAACTGTGGCATAATCTCAAATAAAAACAGTGATCCAGAAAGTGTAAAATTTGTTTCTTTAATTCAAGTCTTCGATCATAAAATTTGTCATCAGACACGGTTTTGGTCAGTGGTGACCATCTTAATATAATAAAGCCACAGTGGCATCAATGAGACATACAAACAAAATTAGTTAGGCATCATCAAATATAACTACCTAATAATGTGGTGCAAACTAGGCCACAGTGCCGGTAGAGACATCATGTGAGCGGCACCGCAGTTCACAACACACTGTGGAACTATAGTGCTGCCCATTCACATGATGCCTCTACTGGTACTGTGGCCTAGTATGCACCATTTTATTATTATTATTGTTGTTGTTGTTGTTGTTGTTGTTGTTGTCTTCAGTCCTGAGACTGGTTTGATGCAGCTCTCCACGCTACTCTATCCTGTGCAAGCTTCTTCATCTCCCAGTACTTACTGCAATCTACATCCTTCTGAATCTGCTTAGTGTATTCATCTCTTGGTCTCCCTCTATGATTTTTACCCTCCACGCTGCCCTCCAATGCTAAATTTGTGATCCCTTGATGCCTCAGAACATGTCCTACCAACCGGTCCCTTCTTCTCATCAAGTTGTGCCACAAACTCCTCTTCTCTCCAATTCTATTCAATACCTCCTCATTAGTTATGTGATCTACCCATCTAATCTTCAGCATTCTTCTGTAGCAACACATTTCAAAAGCTTCTATTCTCTTCTTGTCCAAACTATTTATTGTCCATGTTTCACTTCCATACATTGCTACACTCCATACAAATACTTTCAGAAACGACTTCCTGACACTTAAATCTATACTCGATGTTAACAAATTTCTATTCTTCAGAAACGCTTTCCTTGCCATTGCCAGTCTACATTTTATATCCTCTCTATTTCAACCATCATCAGTTATTTTGCTCCCCAAATAGCAAAACTCCTTTAGTACTTTAAGTGTCTCATTTCCTAATCTAATTCCTTCAGTATCACTCGACTTAATTCGACTACATTCCATTATCCTTGTTTTGCTTTTGTTGATGTTCATCTTATATCCTCCTTTCAAGACACTGTCCATTCCATTCAACTGCTCTTCCAATTCCTTTGCTGTCTCTGACAGAATTACAATGTCATCGGCGAACCTCGACGTTTTTATTTCGTCTCCATGGACTTTAATACCTACACCAAATTTTTCTTTTGTTTCCTTTACTGCTTGCTCAATATACAGATTAAATAACATCGGGGACAGGCTACAACCTTGTCTCACTCCCTTCCCAACCGCTGCTTCCCTTTCATGCCCCTCGACTCTTATAACTGCCATCTGGTTTCTGTACAAATTGTAAATAGCCTTTCGCTCCCAGTATTTTACCCATGCCACCTTTAGAATTTGAAAGAGAGTATTCCAGTCAACATTGTCAAAAGCTTTCTCTAAGTCAAAAAATGCTAGAAATGTAGGTTTGCCTTTCCTTAATCTATCTTCTAAGATAAGTCGTAGGGTCAGTATTGCCACATGTTTCCAACATTTCTACAGAATCCAAGCTGATCTTCCCTGAGGTCGGCTTCTACCAGTTTTTCCATTTGTCTGTAAAGAATTCGCGTTAGTATTTTGCAGCCGTCACTTATTAAACTGATAGTTCGGTAATTTTCACATATGTCAACACCTGCTTTCTTTGGGATTGGAATTATTACATTCTTCTTGAAGTCTGAGGGTATTTTAGATAGATAGATCTATTTGATGATGCCTAGCTAATTTTTTTTTTTGTATCTCATTGATACCACTCTGGCTTTATTATATTATGGTGCTCAACACTGGCCAAAATCGACAGTCTGATGACAATTTATGTGGCTTTACTGAAATAAAAAAAGAACTACATTAATGTTTGGAGCCTGGGATTTTGCCATGCCTTTGTGAATAGACACACTCATCTTTTTTATACTAGTTTTACACTAATATTAAGTTAACTCTTGTCTTACTCATTCTAAATGGTCATTTTGTGTTATAACAATTATTCAAATTTACCTAATTTGTGTGTATATATTTCATTTCTTCCAATTACCATCCTCTCTGCTTTGGTCATTTTCAGTTATTTTGCTGCCCAGCTAGCAAGCCACACCTATTCTTTTATGATCTCATTTCTGATTGAAATTTCCACAACACTGCCTGATTTAATTTAACTACATTCCATTATCCTTGTATTTGTATTGATGTTTATCTTATTATCTATTTTCAGAACATTATTCAATCCATTCCACTGATCTCCCAAGGTGACAGCTTTGAAAGAATCCAATGTCATTAGTAAACATCATTTTTTAAAATTTCTTTTACCAGAACTTTTAATTCCCTTTTCGAATTTCTCATTGATTTCCTATACCTCTTGCTCAGTGTATAACTTGAGTAACATCAGGGATAGGCTACTATGCTGTATCACTCCCTTCTCACCTACTGCCTCTCTTTCAAGTCCTTCAACTCTTATAACTGCCACCTGCTTTCTGTACGAATTGTGTAAAACTTTTCACTGCCTGCACTTTATCCCAACTACCTTCTGCATGTCAAATAGTGTAGCTTCGTCAACAAGGAAAAAAGTTTTCTCTGTAGTTGTTGTTTTGGTGGTGGTCTTCAGTTCGAAGACTGGTTTGATGCAGCTCTCCACACTATTCTGTTCTGTGCAAGTTTCTTTGTCTGTGAATACTACTGCAACATACATCCTTTTGAACCTGCTTACTGTATTCACCTCTTGGTCTGCTTTTATAATCTCCCCCACCTCTCTCTCTCTCTCTCTCTCTCTCTCTCTCTCTCTCTCTCTCTCTTCCCTCCCCCCCCCCCCCCCCTCCCCCCGCTCCAGTATGAAATTGATGATTCCTTGATGTCTCTTAATGTGTCCTATTAACTGATTCCTTCCTTTAGTCAAGTTGTCCCACAAATTTCTTTTCTCCCCGATTATGTCTGTGTGATCTTCAGCATTCTTCTGTAGCACCACATTTTGAAATATTCTATTCCTTTTTGTCTGAACTGTTTATCATCCACATTTCAGTACCATACAACATTACACTCCAGACAAAAACCTTCAGAAAAGACTTTCTAACACTTAAATTTATTTGTAACGTTATCAAATACCCCTTCTTTAGAAATGCTTTTATTGTCATTTCTAGTCTTACATTTTATGTCCTTTGACCGTGGTCAGTTATTTTACAGCTCAAATAGCAAAACTGATGTACTATTTTTACCATCTCATTTCTTGATCTATTTCCCTCAGCATCAACTGATTCAATTTGACTGCATTCCAATAATCTTGTTTCGCTTTTGTTGGTGTTCATCTTATATCCTCCTTTCCAGACGCTGTCCATTCCATTCATATGCTCTGACAGAATTACAATGTTATCAGCAAACCTCAAGGTTTTTATTTCTTCTCCCTGGATTTTAATTCCTAATCCAAATTTTTCTTTAGTGTCCCTTACTGCATACTCAACATACAGTTTGAATAAAGCCAGGGATAGGCTACAACCCTGTCTCACTCCCTTCTCAACCACTGCTTCCCTTTTGTGCCCCTCAACTCTCATAACTGCCACCTGGTTTAATGTACAAATTGTGGATAGCCTTTCGCTCCCTATATTTTACTCTTGCCACTTTCAGAATTTGAAAGAGAGTATTCCATTCAACATTGCCAAAAGCTTTCTGTAAGTTTACGAATGCTATAAACATAGGTTTGCTTGTCTTTAACCTATCTTCTAAGATAAATCACGGAGTCAGGATTGCCTCACACGTTCTTACATTACTCCGGAACCAAACTGATCTTCTCCAAAGTTGGCTTCCACCAGTTTTTCCATTGTTCTGTAAATAATTTGGGTCAATATTTTGCAAGCATCACTTACTAAGCTTATAGTTCAATAATATTCACATGTGTCAGCACCTGCTTTCTTTGGAATTGGGACCATACATTCTTCTTGTTGCCCGAGGATAATTCCACTGTCTCATATATCCTGCACACTAGGTGGAATAGTTTTGTCATGGCTGGCTCTTCCAAGGATATCAGTTGTTCTGAGAGAATGTCGTCTAGTTCAGGGATCTTGTTTTGACTTACGTCTTTCCTTGCAGTTCCATATCTTCCATTTTGTCTTCACCTGTTTCCTCTTCCTTTTATATAATGTCGCCTTCAAGCTCATTTCCCTTGATAGCCCCTGCATATATTTCTTCCAAATATCCTTTTGTTACTTACTACTGGGTTTTCATCTGAGCTCTTGATAATCATACAGCTGCTTCTTCTTTTTTATCCAAAGACCTCTTTAATTTTCCTATCTTTCCCCTAGTAAAATATGCTTCTGTATCCTTAGATTTGTCCTCTTAGCCATTCCTGCTTAGCCATTTTGCTTTTCCTGTAATTTTCGTTTTTTAGACGTTTTCAGTCTCTTTCGCCTCCATCATTTGCTGCATTTTTACGTTCTCCTTTCGCCAGTTAAGTTAAGTATCTCCTGTGATATTCAAGGATTTCTACTCGGCCTTATCCTTTACCTATTTGATCCTTTGCTGCCTTCACTACTTTATTTCTCAAAGCTACTCGTGCATCTTCTACTGTATTCCTTTTCTCTGTTTCAGTCAATTGTTGCCTAATCCTCCCTCTCAACTCTCAACAACCTCTTGTTCTTTTAACTTATCCAGATCATATCTCCATAATTTCCTACCTTTTTGTAGTTTCTTCAGTTTTAATCTGCAGTTCATAATCAATAAATTGCCTCACATACTACTGCATGTCTCTGAAAAGCAAAATGATCTTCTGAGAATTGATAAAGCTTTTCTGATCTTTTGTAAATAATTTATGGGTGTACTTTGCAACCATGCCATATTAAAGTGATGGTTTGTCATTGTTCACATGTCTCAACATCTGTCGTGTTTGAGACTGAAGATTCAGAAGGAAAGTCATCTAATCCAGGGACCTTGTTTTGACTAAGGTATTTAAGTACTTTGTCAAATTCTTATCATCTTCACCTACATGCACTTCAGGTTTTATAATATTGTCTTCAAGTTTATTTTCCTTATATAGACCCTTTCAAACATTTCCTTCTTTGCTTAGCAGGGGCTTCTTATCTGAGCTCTTAATGTTCATATAACTGCTTTTCTTTTCTCCAAAAGTTTTTAATTTTCATGTAGGCTACAGTCATCTTTCCTGTAGTCATTCATGATACTACAGCCTTAAAATGCTTATGTAGCTACCCTGCTTTTCCATTTCACGCTTTTGGCCATTCTCATTTTTTAGACATCTGTATTCTCTTTTGCTTGCTTCATTTTTATATTTTCTCCTTTTTTCCATTAAATTCAATGCCAGTACAGCTCATAACCAATAAATTATAATCAAAGCAACTATTTGTCTTGCAGTTTACAATGTGGGTCCAAAATCTTGTGTCTTACCATTATATAATCTATCTGTAACCTTTCAGCATCTCCATATCTTTCCAAGTATACAACCTTCTTTCATGATTCTTAAGCCAAGTGTTAGCGGTGATTAAGTTATGCTCTGTGCAGAATTTACTAGGCAGCTTCCTATATCATTCCTTTCCTCCAGTCCATATTCACCTACTACTTTTCCTTCTCTTCCTTTACCTACTATTGACTTCCAGTCTCCTGTCACGATTTCATTCTCCTTGCTTACCTGCCTGAATGATTTCTTTTATCGCATCATACATTCTCTCAATCTCTTAATCATCTGCAGAGTCAGTTGGCATAGAAATTTTTACTACAGTGGTGGGTGTTGGCTTCTTGCCTGTTGTGACTACAATAATGTGTATCTTACTCACATTCCTATTTTATCATTGACTATTAGACCTGAGGGAATATGGTATAGTTGTAGGTAAACAACTAGAATTCTCTCATATACAGATTTATTCACACTTAGCGTCTACACAGATACAAGTCCAGAGGCTAACTGCCGTTAGCGTCCAACATGCTCTCCAAAGCCCTCTCCTCAAAGATAGCACACTTACGCACAGAACAAATATCGATTTTTATGGCGCTCTACGCCACATAGCCCCCCCCCCCCCCCCCACGCGCAGTATGGAGTACGTCCCTGCGAATGGGGGGGGGGGGGGGGTGAGAAGTTAGGAAGGTAATGCACAGTTCTTCTGCGTCAGGCGGAAGCGGTCGACTGGTAGGAGACCGGGGGGTGAAGCCCGGTACATCGACGGTGAAGTCAGCAAGCGACGCCGGCGGCTGAAGACTACGTCCCGTCCTGGAGTGAAGGTGTAGCACTTTGTCAGCCGGCAGGCGGAGAATCACCTTGCCAGAAGGCCTAACAAAGGCACGCAAATTGCCACACGCAGCACTTCTGCTCAATTTAAAGCGGCGCACCACACGAGATTCTGCACTTCCTCCCTCAATATTGTCACACGCGAGTACCACACACACTGTATCGCCATCTACGACCACAGATAATTTATGTATGTCATCAGGGTGCACATGTGTTGTGAATTCTTGGATGGCACCTGTACGAGCAATGGTAGGGAGGCAGGGAGGTGTGGGAAAGCCATGGCAGGGGGAAGCATCTGCTAAGAGGGGGGTGGCAGGTGCACTAGACTGTGCAGGAGACAACCTCGGGCGATCAGCTGACAGATGAGGGAGCGTGACCGAAGGCAATGAGGAGCCAGTGTGGGTTGAACGGCGTGACAAAGAGCTGTCACACGAACATGGTAACATAATGGTAGAATCCGAGTGGTTGGCAGTTTGACTGCGAGGGCTGTGAGGAGTGAAGCCCCAAAAAGATTGGCCACTCGAATTAGATGAACGCGGAGAAGGAGCAGTGCTCGGCAGAGAAACACGCTGTGGAAAATCAATACCCAAATGCATGGTGTGGGAAGATGGATGGCCGCTTGAAGCAGGAGTGGGAGAAATAGGGGCAGAATCAGGGAGGTTCACCTGAGGCTCAATGAAAGCTGGTTTCACTCGGTTGAGTGAGACCATGGTTACAGAGTCTTTTATGAGGAGATCCATGTTATTCTCAGAGCGTTTGACGACCTTGTAAGGACCTGTGTAGGGCGGCTGAAACGGGGCTTTGACTGAGTCGTCTCTGAGAAACACGTACTCACAAGAGTCTAGCGTGCGCGGTACGTACACGCGCGGAGGTGTATGAGCAGCCGGAGGTGGCGGCTGAATTTTGCTGCAGTGCAAGCGCACCCGCTCGAGAAGTGAAGGGAGTTCAGAGGGCCGTGGAAGTGGGGTCGGAGTGACTAATTCTCCAGGCAAAACCAGAGGTTGGCCATATACAAACTCGGCTACAGACCCCTTGAGGTCTTCCTTGAAAGTCGCACGAAGGCCAAGAAGCACGAAGGGCAGTGCCTCTGTCCATAGTGAGTCATGGCAACGCAGGGCAGACTTCAGGGTGCGATGCCATCACTCGACAAGCCCATTGCTTTGGGGGTGGTATGCAGAAGTATGAATTTTGACAATACCACACATTTTACATAAGTCAGAGAAAACTGAAGACTCGAATTGTCGCCCCTGGTCAGTGGTGAGGTAAACAGGTGAGCCAAATCTAGAGATCCACGAATCTAAGAATGCTAGACTTACTGTCTCAGAGGTAATGTTCGGAATAGGCACAGCCTCAGCCCACCGAGTCATCCTGTCAATAGCTGTAAACAAGTAACGGAAACCCTCGGAGGGGGGCAAAGGGCCTACGAGGTCGACATGAACATGGTGAAACCGGCCTGGAGGTTGGGCAAAACAGCCAAGGGGTGGAGAAGTGTGCCTGGAAACTTTGTTCTGTTGACACACCATGCATGCCGTTGCCCAAGACTGACAGTCACGGCGCATGTTTCTCCAGACAAACCGTTCAGCTACCAGACGGGTGGAGGCTTTGACACCGGGGTGTGCTAATGTGTGTAGTTTGTCAAAGACCTGGCGTTGAAGGGGCTTAGGAATGAATGGCCGCAACGTACCAGTCGATTCATCACACCACACTAAGTCAGATATGCCAGGGAAAGTAGAGCGTACCGCTTGGAGAGAGGAGCTGTGGTCTGAAATTAACTGCATGGTATCGGGCTCTGCCGATTGCAACCGAGGTAGGTCCGTTAAGTCAATTAAGGTTGTGACAGCACCAACACGCGAGAGAAAATCAGCGACCACATTGTCCACTCCTCGGATGTAGCGAATGTCATTTGTAAATTGCAAGATGTAATCGATGTGATGAAAGCGTCGTGGGGGCGAATCAGCCGCAGGATTTTTTATGGCAGGAACCAACGGCTTGTGATCAGTGAGCACATAGAAATCTCGTCCCTCAACATCAGTTCTGAAGTGTCTTATGACCTCGTAAACTGCAAGTAGTTCTCTGTCGAATGCTGAGTATTTCTTCTGCACGTTGTTTAGCTTTTTTGAGAAAAACTGCAGGGGGGTCGTAACATCATTGTATGTCTGACTCAGTACTGCGCCGATAGCATTGTCACTAGCGTTAGTAGTGATAAACATTGTGGCGTCCGCGCGTGGGTGAGCAATAGTGACAGCGGAGGCCAACAGCTGTTTGAGTTCATTAAATGCCTTGTCCATGTGTGGTGTCCATGGTACCTGGCGGGCGCCAGAAGTTTGTGGGCCAGCGAGAGCATCTGTGAGAGGAGCCTGCACCGCAGAAGCGGCTGGCAAATGTTTCCGGTAATAATTAACTGTTCCGTTGAACCTGCGTAATTCCCTGTAGGTTTGACGGCGTAGCATCTCGAGAACAGGCTTGATCTTGTCCTGTGGTGGTGTCAGACCGTCCGATGACACAACGTTTAGTTCAATACCAGCAGCTGCTAAAATATCTGTCACGACTTGAACACACTCCTCACTCTGTTCTAAAGTAGAAGCAAAAACCAATATGTCGTCCATATATATGAAACAAAAGTCTAGATGGGATAAAGTTTGATTGATGAAATGCTGCCACGTTTGGGGTGCATTTTTCAACCCAAACGGCATAAATTTGTATTGGAACAGCCCGAAGGGAGTGGTTATGGCAGTCTTTTCAATGTCCTCCGGAGCCATAGGAATCTGATGAAATGCGTGCTTACAGTCCAAAACAGAGAAGTACTTTGCACCTGCGAGCGCATGATTGAAGTCTGCAATGTGTGGGACCGGATATTTATTAATGATGGTGCGGGCATTTAAACGCCTATAGTCTCCGACCATACGCCAAGTACCGTCTTTCTTTTGGTCAAACAGGATAGGACTAGCCCAGCAACCGGAAGATGGTTCAATTATTCCCTTTTGTAACAGATCGTCCAATTGTTCTTTTGCAATTTTCATAAATTCCGGCTTGAGGCGGCGTGGACGTTGCGATATGGGCAGCCCATCGGTTAGACATAACCGATGAACTGTGCTGTTAGTGACTACTGCAATACGTGGCGCGGCATGATAGTCAGATGTCCGTGAAGCGGAGCAGGCAGTGGCGGACGGGCCAAGCTGTGGCGCTGAGGGCACGGAAGTACAGGTGTGCCACCCACTCGTAGGCTGCGTAAAGGCCGCACACGTGTTAACATGGGCGAGGTTGGTACACTGGTTCTTGGTAGCGGGCCGTGCCGCTACGAGCGCTGAAGGCACGAGTGGGCGTGGCCGGACAGCAGATGGCCGTAGTTCATTGCCACAAGCTTGGCAAGTTAATTTTCCATTCGGAACGCAAGGAGCATGAGCACTCGGGCATACCCTATCATTAAAAAAGGGGGTGCTGACACAGTTTACAGAGTTCACAACATTGTTGTTAACGTGCGCGGGCACGGGAACACCAGATTGGCATGGACTGACCTTGTCTGTAGCCGACGAGTCGTCTGCTTGTAGTGCCGCGAGGCGTTGTTGTGTGGAGGCCAACTCGTGGTGTATGTCGCGGAGATGCAGCAGCATTTCCATACGTTCCATCCGCAACTTAGAAGACTTGGCGCACTCCACTACCCACTTGTTTGTCCAAGATTGCAGCTCCAAGGATAGGTTTACACACTTCTTAGCACAGCACACATGTTTGGTGTTAGCTGAACTGTCACTCGGCGAAGCGAAAGGAATATGTTTGTTAAGGGAGGGGTAAAACACAGTATTTTGCACAAAATCTAGTGACAACTGATAGTGCTTGAGGAAATCAATTCCAAGAATAGGTTCTTCAATTGTTGACACTAGAAACGTCCACTCCAGCTTGCACTCGGGCGAAAGTTTCACTGTATACAAAGTGGAACCCGAACACTGTAGGGTAAACAAGTTCACTGCACGAAATACTGTTTTGTGTGGTTGCACTTTATTGGTTGCTAGGCAAACCAGCAGCAAAGAGATGTCTGCGCCAGTGTCTACCAGAAAACATACACCTGATCGTAAATCGCAAACATAGACTCAACCCCACTTACTGTTATTGTCCGAAACGAAGTGCAACGTGGGATGGTGCCCGTTGTTTACATCACAGGAGGTGGCACCGTAGCCTACCTGCAGTTGGAGTTTGGGTAAGAACACGGTGACTGGCATTTATGAGCTTGCTCCCCGAATCTCGCGTGGAAGAAACAGTAAGGTTGGACGGGCCTGTGCCCTTGTGGGTAGTTGCTAGGTGACGGAGTATGTGCCCCAGAGTCTTCCACAGAGGCCGATGCACTGTCGTTGCGAGGAGTTGAAGGTGCAGGCAGGGCAGCTAGTTTAAAAAACTTGTTATCAGCAGCACCAGACAAGGGCGTGGCGTCAGAAAGCGTCTTAGTGCGGTCATGTCCAGAATGCAGTGCACGGAGCTCACGTTGCCTGGCGGAGTATGCTCTGTTGGCGGCGCGTAAGCGTTCATTTACTGGCCTATCTTCATACGCAGAGATTGCAGTCTGGACAGGCAAAGGCAGCTTTTCAGTCCAGATTTCTGCGAGCGTGTCATCAGGCTTAACTTGCTCATCGACGAGAAGACGGATGCACCGCCACAGCTGGGACGGAGACCTGTCGCCGAGACGCTCTTCGTAGTTGAGCTGTCGCACATTTTCTCTCCTAGTTTTAGAGACGCGCTCCAGTATTGTTTGTTTCATAAATTAAATCGACGTGGTCGTGAAGATGGTTCATGAGGCAGGCGAACCGTGCGTTGTCGTCCAAAGCACAGACATTGAATGTTTGCTCAACCAGGTTAAACCAGAACTCCGGGTGAGCGGGTTTGAAGTCTGGTAATTTCGGCAGATTCGGCACTGTAGTCACTGCGGAGGTGCGCCTATTACTTCAGACGGAAGTAGAGCATGCAGAAGATTGCGAGTCCGGATTATTGGCGTCCCGTAATGTGGGAATCGCGAAATTCACTTGACGCCGGGGGGGCGGCTGAGAAGCGACGGACGCTCGAATGGTGTGAGGATCGTAGTCAAAATGTGCATTCTCATTGACGTGGTAGCTCGGAGAGAAGCCACAAGTGCTTAAGTACGCCGGTGAATGTCCGTTATGCACACAGTATTCACTCGACTGTGAGTGGTGGGGCTAGTTGTAGATGTCGGAGTAATTACTATCCAGCACAGAATTGTTGACCTGATTAGAAGCAACACAAGGATCCTACACACGTCCACTAGGATGCACACTCGGTGTGATATTTGCTCTTTGGTGAGCATTGAACACTTGTTGACTAGCCGGCACGGAAGGATACACACGTGGCGGGAACTGATTCGAGTTTGAATTTACTACTGGATTTTCCAAAGTAGCAAAACCTCGCTCGACGCCACGAACTGTATTGAATTGTGTGTTCGACACAGGAGTAGAAATGTTCCGACCAACACTCTGTGGAGAACACGTGGGAAGGTCCAGGCTAACAAAGCCAGAGTCCACGACCATTGGCGGTTGGAAGAAACTGGCGGCACTCGATGAATTCCACTGCATGTTCTGGCTGAAGGATTCCGAAGATTCTTGCGGCATGTCCACTACGACGGCAGGAGTGCTGGAGAGATGTTGCTGGAATCCGGGCGGCGGTGAATGCTGAAAGGCCATTGTCTGGAGCTGAACAAAGGCCCTCGCGATCGCGGAGAAACCCGACGCGGTAGACGCATAAATAACCTTCAGGCGGTAACTCGGACGCGTATTACACAAAAACGGGGTCACCAGTGAGGGAATATGGTATAGTTGTAGGTAAACAACTAGAATTCTCTCATATACAGATTTATTCACACTTAGCATCTACACGGATACAAGTCCGGAGGCTAACTGCCATTAGCGTCCAACATGCTCTCCAAAGCCCTCTCCTCAAAGATAGCACACTTACGCACAGAACAAATATCGATTTTTATGACGCTCTACGCCACAGACCTATTGATTTCGTATTTATAACCCTGTACTTAGTGGAAGCAGTAAGACACTAAAATTCATTGATTTTTTTTAAAATGAATTCAGGTTATAGTTGTCAGAAGCCACCAGAGATGATGCTCAATCAGCAACATAGTGACAATTTTTTAACAAATTTTGTGTTGGTCGATATGGATTACATATAGCCTTAGAAATTTCTGACCATTCAGCAGTGTTTATTAAACTGTCAGGACAAATAGAGAAGCCTCAGTTTAAAAAAAAGTGTGAAAAGTAACTTCAATTGAGAAAATTTCACTGTGTTCAGTTGCAAATCAAACAAAAATGATTTTCTGCATTATAATAATATTTTGAATAGGACAAATTTTGATAAATTTCTGTACAGTTTTGTAGATGTGTTCAACAGAATGTTTACATCTAAAATCTATTATAGCAAAGTGTCAAGCAAATTGAAAAGGATCACTAAGAGAATAAAGATCTCTAGTGCTAGGAAAAGGCATCCAAACAAAGCAGTAAAATGAAACAGAAATATTGTTTTTATTTAATGGTAGGCCCTAATTGTTATTTAGGAGTGTTCCAAAGGACAGGACACAGGTGTCAAACAATAGGTTAATTTTAAGATACAAAAATAATTCAAAGGGAATGTAGTTCATCTTTAAATCTGAACTGGCTGTTAAAGCCTGTAACCTTGAATTTATAAAATGGAGCATGAAAATGGGATAAATGTAAAGTACTTCAATGAAGTATTTTATTGTGTCTTCTGCAACTCAACATCTCTGCTGTGTGATGAGTAGCAACTAACCTTTTCATAATGTTGTTAAAATGCTTCAAAGAGTTTTTCACAAATATAATGAAATCAGATGTCAGTGTAGCAGACTACCAGATAAAATAAATCTGATTGGGATTGATCAAAAGTTTGGGTGATTCACAAAATTCAGAAATGTTTTGACAGTCGACATAGAAAACATTAGATTATGATTAAAACACAAAAAGGCTGCATATTGATACTGGATACCGATAAAGGTAATTGAATCAGTATATAAAATAATAGCTGATCTGCAAGCTGCATTAATAAATAAGACTTTTGAACAAGGTTGTTTCCTAGATAGAATAAAATATGCAGAAATCAAACCAGTCTTCAAGAAAGGATCAAAAGAGGATGTGGGAAATTAAGGTGCTATCTTCAAAAGCATATGAGAAAGTAGCTTTTATCCAGACATAAAATTTAATTATTTTGGACAAATTTTATTTTCAGCAAGAAGAAAGTACTGCAGATGCCATAAATACTTTGCTGACTGGATCATTAGCAAAGAATAAAAGGACTAGGTATCTCCCTTGCCTCCAGTAGGCCTTTGACGCAGAAAACCATACCTTACTAATCCACAAAGTGGATAAGTGTTGGTTTAATGGTGGTACATTGCAGTGGTTCACTTCATAACTTTCTAACAGAAGGCAAAAAGTAATTACTGTATGCTCTTAAACACAATGGTTTTAGTTTTTAATTTTTTTTCTTTCCATAATGTGAAGCAGTACCACAAAGTGTTCCTCAATGCTTACTTCTCTGTAGCTATTCTCACCCTGATCTCTGCTACTGATTTGCCTGTCAGTATCAACTCTCCATCTCTCTGTTTGTGGATGAATGGTTTGTTCTGGTGGAAAATAATGAAACAGAAAAAGTCCATGGTTGCATCATTAATAAACTCTGTAGATCAGAAACCTAGTTCCAGCGAAATGTGTGGACTTGAAATATTTCAGAAGTGCGCATATAGTACAGTGCTGGACCCAACAGTCACAATGCCATGAAATTAAATTAAACCATAAAAATAAGAACATAGCAAAAGTGGGATCCTTCACATTTTAGGACTAAATCAAGACAATAATTTGAAGTGGAGAGTGTACAAGTGGTAAAAAAAAGAAGGAATTATTTTTTGAAAGCTATATATTTTCAAATTCTTTACGAAACTACCTTATCCGCTTACTATCCATTACAACTAATACATTTGTCCCACAGGTGCTTCCACTGTTCAAACATTTTTTGTTGTCATCTTTAGGAATGACTGACAGCTCGTTCCTCATTTCTTCTTGACTTCTTCAGTATTGTCAAATCGGTGTCCTTTCATACCCCTTTTCGTGCATGGAAATAAGAAAAAGTCGCAAGGAGCCAGGTGATGTGGGAAAGGTGCGTGGGGCAGCAGAAGCCTGCTATTTTTAGCCAAAAATTGTCTAACAGAGGTGGCTGTGTGTGCAGGTGCATTGTCGTGGTGGAAGAACCAGTCTCCTGTCTGCCACAAATCAGATCTTTTTTGATGAACACTGTTGCGTGGTCTTCGTAAAACTTCCAAATAAAAGGTCTGATTGATGGTCTGACCTGGGGGAACCAGCTCTGAATGAACTATGCCCTTGGCATCAAAAAAGCAAATCAGCATTGTTTTGATGTTTGATTTGATTTGATGAAATATTCTTGGATTGGGTGACTGTGACGTCTTCCATTGCCTTGATTGTTGCTTTGTTTCTTGGTCGTAACCACAGCACCATGACTCATCAGAAACGACCTTTGACAGAAAATCTGGATCAGTTTCAAGCCGTTGTTTCACAGCACAAAATGTTTCAACTTGATGTTCCTTTTGATAGTCAGTCAGAACCTGAGGAACAGACTTGGAAGTAACCCTTTTCATTCCCAAATTTTCTGTTAAAATTTGCTGAACTGAGCTCCAACATAACCAAATAATCCCTGATAGTTGATCAATTGCCTGTTGATGGTATGTTAGCACAAGATTTCAATTTTTTTCAATTTTTTCATCAATTCGGGCAGTTGATGGATGTCCAGAACGACGTTTGTCATCAGTCGACAAGTCACCATTTTTAAATCAAGTAAATCAATCGTACACTTGAATTTTTCCCATAGTCTCATCTTGGTAAGCTGTTTTCAACATTAAAACAGATTCAACAGCATTTTTACCAAGCTGAAAACAGAATTTCACAGCTGCACATTGTTCACTTAAACTTGCCATCATGAAAAACGAAACAAGAACAAAACAGTGCTAGCAAAAACAATCACTGCAGATGAACAGAACAAGCCAGGTCAGCAACACAGGCGACATTTAACTGGCAGTGAATTGCGCTATACACACCCATCGGCAGAAATGCGTACTACACGAGCCCCATCGACAACAATGTTATTCCATTTTTTTGGGTACCCCTCGTATATTTTCCAGTCTGCAGCTTATGGTGTAGTCGTTAGCACTGCCATCCCTAGATTGTGGGGTCCCATGTTCAATTCCTGGCTGGACCAAAGATTTTCTTTGCTCAGGAACTGAGTGTTTGTGTTGTCCTAATCATTTTATCTCATCTTCATCAATGTGCAATGCCTAAACAGGCACCAGGTGGTTGAACAACATTAGAGGTGGTCTCCCAATGAATAATGCAATATGATCATTTCATCTACGAAATAAATTATGTACATTTGTATTTGTAATGCAAAAATTGCCCTGTGCCACTGACATGACACACAGAAAAGTGCATACCACAGTTATCTTGAATCAGTAGTGACAGTAGAAAATCATGCTGCACGTCCCAGGGAATCACATCATCCATTGTTTAAGAAGCTGGAAATTTTAAATACCCCCCAAGATAATCATTTTCTATGCACCAAACCAAAATTACTCACAATAAACCATTTTAATCCTTTATTTAGTCAATAAATAAAGATAACTGTGTGCTTCTTGTTTACCAGTTAAAATTATATTCTCCGATTCTCCATTACATGTGAATGAAAACCTTCGACATATTAAAAAGTTGGAGGCATTTCTGATTCTGAAGCTATGTCTTATTCATCAGCTAAAATTGTGTTCTCAGACTCTTCAGTACATGTGAATGAAAATCTTAAGTAGACTAAACGACACAGAAATTTGTGATCCAACAAAGACATTTCTGATCCTGAAGCTACGTCTATTGTATGGAAATATTACTATTTGGAGGAAGAAATTATGAAGGGTGAAACTGATAACTGTCATTGATCATTAACCCTGTTACAAAACTGTAACTATTTATTCTGAGGAAAAAATTATTACTTTTAAAATATTGCTCCATGTAATTAGTTTAAATTTTATATAAGTGAATTACATTAGTGATCTTTGATATGTACCCTATCATATTATTAATAATTGTATGTTATGAGGCACATAAATCACAATTCACTGTTAAGATATTTGCTGATATTTTTCTGTAATATTTCACCTAATTATATGATTTGATGTTTCTCTCATAAGATTTTGAGAATATGATAATGAGAAGCCCCATAAATTAAAGAGTTTATAGAACATTATTTAAAAAAATATGGTGTAAAATGGAGAGTTAAAAGATACTGTGCTGAAAAAGTGCAAGTGGTGATAAACAATATTAGGAAAAGGATAGATTGCTACTCATCTTAAAGATGACCCGTTGAGTTGCAAAAAGGCACAACCAAAAGACTGTTACAAATTGTAGCTTTCAGCCAAAGCCTTCTTCAGCAAAGAAAACACACACATTCACACAAGCAAGCACATCGCAGACACACGACTGCTAACACTGGCAGCTCTGACCAAAATGCGACTGCCTTGTGAATAGCAATCTGGAGTGGGGTGGGGAAGGGCAGTGACAGCAGTATATGGGTGGGGGAAGAGAAGAGCACTGTGTGGCGGGGTGTGCTGGGACTAGAGACTGCCAGGTACAGTGTTGAGAGGTGCAGCATGGGTGGGGGGCATGGAGTGGTGGGGGGGGGGGGGGGGGGGGAGAAGGAGGAAGCAGGAAAGAAGAGGAGTGGGGAAGGGGAAATGATGAGCCAGGTACATTGGCAGAGGGTGGCATGCAAAGAGAGGGTGGGGGAATGTGAAAGGGGAGGAGGCGATAGGGTGAGGATATGGAAACTGTTGGGTGGGAGATGTGAGAACAGCAGTAGGTTACTGTAGGTTGAGGCCAGGAGAACCTTAGCAGTGGAAAATGTGTTGCGAGGATAACTCCCATCTGCGCATTTCAGAAAAGCTGGTGGTGGGGGGGATCCAAATGGTCTGGGTTGTGAAGCAGCATTGAAATCAAGCATATTGTGTTCAGTTGCATGTTGTGCTACAGGGTAGTCTACTTTGCTTGTGGCCTCAGTTTGGTAATGACCATTCATACTGGTGGACAGGTGCTTGGTAGTCATACCAGTTCACTCCTCAAAATCCACAAACCCATCAATCCTGGTCGTGCCATTGTAGCTTGTTATTGTGTCCCCACTAGAAGGATTTTGTCCTTCATTGACCAACACATCGATCCTGCTGCCTGTAATACAGGCTCCCACACGAAAGATACAAACCCTTTCCTTCACTGATTCTCCACCATCTCCACCCCTTTACCTACTGATTACCTACTGGTCACCATTGATGCCACTTCCCTATATACCAACATCCTTCATGCCCGTGGTCTTGCCGCAACTGAACACTATAAAAAGCAGTGCAATGGTTGCAGCAAATCTGATATACAACATGGCTTCTTGAACAGGTGGCCTGGTCTTTGATGCTATAAGATAAGCCTATGACAGATCTGGAATAGGAAGTGCTGCATGGGTGGACTGGGCAGGTCTTGTACCTGGGTCTCCCATAGGGATATATAGATCCCTTTTCCTGACTAAAACCCAGTCACACATCCTGCTCCATAAACGTTGCATAACCCCTGGAACCACACCCACCACCCCACCCCCTTCTCCCTATCCTTCCCCATCCAACTACCTGGCCATAAAAATTCCTTTTTCTTGTTCCCAGCCTTACTTTGACAATAACTTTCTAGATTCTACCAGTTCCTGTCCCTCACAAACATGGTACTTCAAAAACATATTTACATGGCCCAAGCATCCCAGAACAACCTCTGCTCCCTTTGCAAGATAGTGCTACTGTGCAATTTGTACTACATATATCACATCTCTGAAACTGCGTCCCTTGCTCTCCAGTACATGGATGAGTGTTCCAACCAAACACCAACTCCATAAAGTAATCCAATCTTCTGACATCCTTCTGCTCCCTTGGGGCAGCACTATCCAACTCCTATCCTAACCATAGTATTTCTCCTCATCAAACACTCATAGCACTAACAGAGCTTTTCATCTTGCCACCTATTTGAAAACTCCCCACCAACACTCCAAATCTAGAGCCCAGACAATCCCAGAACACTGTAGTTAACCCTTCCACAAAAATCCTCAGCACCACAGAAGTTTCTGTCCTGTACAAAGACCTCACCTTTAAACCCTGCACCCAAATTTAACCATGATGGACTCGTCAAAGATTTACTCTCCTTCTCTCGATCCCTGCAGTGGAAACATTTCTTTCTCAGCAATCCCTCCAGCCAAAGCCCACCTAGTTCTGACATTAAACTCTGGCTCTCCCAGTTCATACCACCATCCAGCCATGATCCTCCCCCACTTCCACCTAACCACCCCCTGGTCACCTTCCAGGAATTCCTTACCTCCAACTTGGTCTGACCATCTATCCCCATCTTCCTTCCTCACAACACCAGAGGGAAGGACAGCTATGAATAGTCTTAAAACAGATCTGACATAATCATCCTCCTTGCAGACAAAGGCTCCACCACTGTCATGGTGAGCCACAGTAACTACCAGGTGGAGGGCCTCTGCCAGTTGTCTCACTTATCCACCCCTAAACTCTGCTAGAGTGATCCCATCTCAGAAGTCCAGCATAACTTCCAATCCCTGCTTAAAGCCGTGGGCTCTTCCCAGAACCTCCCCCTGGAAGACATTTCGCTCCTCACCCCTGCGACACCCAATGCCCACGTTCTACCTGCTCCTCAAAATCCACAAATCTAGCAGTCCTAAATATGCCGTTGTAGCATGTTATTGTGGCTCCACTGAAAGGATTTCTTTCCTCGTTGACCAACACCTCACTCCAGTTACCTGTAATATAGACTCTCACATCAAAGCTACCAAACCCTTCCTTCACTGACTCTCCACCCCTTTGCACCCTGTTTACCTTCTGGTCACTGTTGATGCCATTTCCCTATACACCAACATCCCTCATGCCCATGGTCTTGCCATGAATGAACGCCACATTTCCAACATCCTTCAGACTCCAAATCCACTATCTCATTCCTCACTTGCCTAACTAACTTTACCTTAATACATAACTACTTCTCCTTTGTAGGGAAGGTATACTAACAAAACCATGACAGAGCCATGGCAATCACATGGCACCCTCCTATGCCAGCCTGTTTATGGGCCATCTAGAGGAAACCTTCCTAGTCTCCCAAAACTTCAAACCATTGGTCTGGTTTACATGCATTGATGATATCTTCATGACCTGGACTCAGGGACCAGAGATCCTGCCCTCATTCTTTCACAACCCCAACACCTTCTCTGCCATCTGCTTCATCTGGTCCTCCTCAACCCAGCATGTGCCAGTTGAGCTACCTTCCTAGACGTTTGACCATCTCCTCTCCAATAGCTTCATCCGCACCTCTGTCCACATTGAACCCACCAACCACCAACAGTACCTACATTTTGACTTCTGCCATTCCTTCCACATCAAAAAATCCCTCTCATACAGCCTTGCTACTTGAGGATGGCATTTCTGCAGTGATAAGAACTCAGTTTCCTGGTATGCTGAAGGTCTCACCAAGCCTTCACAGACTGTCATATCCTCTGGACCTAGTCCGCAAACAGATATCCTGTGCCATTTCCCCACACATCTCCAATATTTCCACCACCCCCAAGAGCCAGCTACAGAAGAATGCTCCCCCCCCCCACCCCCCCCTCTCATCACCCAATACCATCTCGGACTGAAACAACTGAACCACATCCTTCATCAGGGCTTTGATTATCTATCATCATGCCCTGAAACGAGGTACATCCTACCCAAGATCCTTCCCGTCCCTCGTAAAGTAGTGTTCTGTCACCAACCCGACCTTCCCAATATCCTAGTCCATCCCTGTGCCATGCCCACTCCCAACCCCATATCACAGGGATCATATTCCTGAGGAAGACCCAGGTGCAAGACCTGTCCAGTCCACCCACCCAGCACTTCCTATTCCAGTCCTGTCACTAGCTTATCTTACCCATCAAAGGCCAGGCCACCTGTGAAAGCAGCCATGTTGTATACCAGCTCTGCTGCAACCATTGCACAACTTTTTATATTCCAGAATGAGATTTTCACTCTGCAGCGGAGTGTGCACTGATATGAAACTTCCTGGCAGATTAAAACTGTATGCCCGACCGAGACTCAAACTCGGGACCTTTGCCTTTCGCGGGCAAGTGCTCTACCAACTGAGCTACAGAAGCACGACTCACGCCCGGTACTCACAGCTTTACTTCTGCCAGTACCTCGTCTCCTACCTTCCTGCAGGAGAGCTTCTGTAAAGTTTGGAAGGTAGGAGACAAGGTACTGGCAGAAGTAAAGCTGTGAGTACCGGGCGTGAGTCGTGCTTCAGTAGCTCAGTTGGTAGAGCACTTGCCCGCGAAAGGCAAAGGTCCCGAGTTCGAGTCTCGGTCGGGCACACAGTTTTAATCTGCCAGGAAGTTTCAACTTTTTATATTGCTATGACTACCAACCAACTGTCCACCACAATGAATGTCCACAGCCAAACTGTGACCAAGAGCAAAGAAGACCACTCTGTGGCACAACACGCAGCTGAACACAGCATGACTGATTTCACAACTCAGGCCAGCTGAATCCTCCCCTCTGACACTACCTTTTATGAATTGCACAGATAGGACTTATTCTTGCAACACATTCTCCACTCCCAAAATTGTCCTGGTCTCAGTCTATGGTAACTCATTGTCCCCACACCCTCAACCCAACAGTTTCCATTCCCTTGTCCTACCATCTCTTCTCTTTCCACATTCCCTTACCCTCTCGTTGCATGCTGCCCTCTGCGAATGTACCTGCCCATCCTTCACCCTTCCCTGCTCCTCTCTCTTCTCACTCCTCTACTTTTCCTCCCCCCTTTCCACCCCTCAACCACCCATGCCCTATCTCCAAACACTGCACCTGGCAGTCTCTAGTCCCTATAGCCCCACCAGACAGCACTCTTCTCTCCCCCCATCATACCCTGCTATCGCTCCCCTTCCACACCCCACTCAAGATTGCTATTCATACGACAGTCGCTTTCCACTCGGAGCTGCCAGTGGTAGCAGCCAAATGTGCATGAGGTATGCTTGCTCATGATGAATGCGTGTGTTTTTCTTTCTTGAAGAAGGCTTTGACCAAAAGCTATAATGTGTAGCAGTCTTTTTGTTGTGCTTGTCTGCAACTCAAAAGGGTCATCTTTATGGTGAGCAGCAATGTGTCCTTTTCTTATGATTGTTGATATTCAAACCTGGAGTTTTGATTGTTTGAGTGGCTATAAAGAAATGAATGTCCATTAAGAATCCTGATTGTTAATTATCATGTCTCAGATAAGCAGCTTTTATAATTTTTATTACAGATTGCAGCTGCCAAAGGGATTTCTCAGGTTGTCATATCTCGGATTGTGATGTGTGCACCAGGCATGAGTAAGTTTCTTTTATTCAGTTACTAATAAAACCAAATTAGTTACAAGATTGTGTCTATTATGTTGTTATCAAAACGACAGATCAAGTAATTTTGCCATGTTTCTTAAACCAGGGAATGCTTTAAATTTGGGAAATATGTAGGTAACAAAATATGGAAATGCAAACAGTCTTTAAGGTATATGAAATAAATATTTTTATAAAATGACACTTCCTAACAAAACAGAAATAAATATGAAAATAGTGGAAAAGTGATGTAGATAACTGTAAGTTATCTTTTTTTTTTCCTCAAGAAAAAAATATAATATACACTGCCCGATCAAAAGGATCCAGTTACCCGGTCGTGCAGTCAGACAGTGTAAAAGGAGATGGAAAGTGTTGTGTTGTCAGTAAAGAAGCAGTAACAGCAGGATTAGTCCTTCAAGAAAGCTCAGTGTCCTCAATGTTGACTAGTCACCGGGTGTCACCTGATTAACAAATCCACCTGGGATCTTTCAGCCCTTCTTAAGCTGACCAGAATGACTGTCGTCGATGTGGCTGAGTAGAAGAAAAGTGAAGGAACAACTACCGTTAAACTGTCGAGCACTGCTGAGGGTGGCCACAAAAAAACCACGTGAAGTCAGCAGAAGGAATCACTTGTGAGTTACAGAGAAATACTAGCAGAACAGCTAATACAATACTGTGTATAGGGAGTTGAAAAGAACGGACGAAGAGCTCCTGTGAGGACGACGCATTTCTGTAGTCAGTGCCAAGTGATGCTTGAAGTGGTGTGAAGAGTGATTCTGCTGGGCATTGGATGACTGGAAATGGCTGATTTGGAGTGATGAATCATGCTGTCACCTATAGAAATGTGGTGGGAGGCTTTGCATTAGGTGACTGCCTGAAAACCTTACCTGCCATCATGTGTACAGTGAAGTAGGGAGATTTGGTGTTATGGTACAGGGTTTTTTCTTGTGGTTAGGGTATGGTTCTCTTATTGCACTTAAGAAACCATTAACTGCAGAAGAATATGAACACAGATTAAAACTGTGTGCCCGACCGAGACTCGAACTCGGGACCTTTGCCTTTCGCGGGCAAGTGCTCTACCATCTGAGCCACCGAAGCACGACCCACGTCCGGTACTCACAGCCTTACTTCTGCCAGTATCTCGTCTCCTACCTTCCAAACTTTACAGAAGCTCTCCTGTGAAACTTCATATCAGCGCACACTCTGCTGCAGAGTGAAAATTTCATTCTAGAAACATCCCCCAGGCTGTGGCTAAGCCATGACTCCGCAATATCCTTTCTTTCGGGAGTGCTAGTTCTGCAAGTTTCTCAGGAGAGCTTCTGTAAAATTTGGAAGGTAGGAGACGAGATACTGGCAGAAGTAAGGCTGTGAGTACCGGACGTGGGTCGTGCTTCGGTGGCTCAGATGGTAGAGCACTTGCCCGCGAAAGGCAAAGGTCCCGAGTTCGAGTCTCAGTCGGGCACACAGTTTTAATCCGCCAGGAAGTTTCATATCAGCGCACACTCCGCTGCAGAGTGAAAATTTCATTCTGGGAATATGAACACATTTAGAAGCATTCTGTACTGTGTACAATAGAGGAACTGTTCTGAGACTACGATTGATTGTATAAGCATGACAATGCACTGTGCCATAAAGCTGTATCTGTCAGGCAATGGTTTGTGGACAATAACATTCCTGAGATGGACTGGTCTGCCCAGAGCCCTGACTGGAACCCATTGGAATGCCTCTGGGATGAGTTAAAATGTTGATTTTGCTCCATTCCCCAGCATCCGACATCACTACCTTCTTGTGTAGATACAGATTTTTAAACAACATTTTAAGGAAGAGTTATGGGAAACAAAAATGGACAGTGGCTGCAGTTTGTGGAGGTTAACTTAGAAATCGATCCATGGACATACCGTATAAAATAGTCTCCAAGAAAATACAATCACCAATAGTCTTATCCGTGCTCAAAAGAAATGGTGAAACAGTAACAGAAAATTGGGAACAGTCAACTGCCCTGCCTATGGAAACACTGCTTCCTGACAATAGAGAAGAAGGTGATCCAGAAGATCAGCGTAGATTGTGAAAAATTTTATGGGAGGACTATAGAAACAATAAACGTATGTATCCCTTTGCACAAAAGAAATTAGGCAAATAATTTAAGAGTGTGAAAAAGAAAAAGAATTGCCAGAACTGGATGTGATTCCAGCTAATATAATAGAAACCGTATGTGAGCAATGACATGTTTGCCTGTGCAAACCGTACAATGATCCTCTCTTGCAAGGAAGCGTCTCTCTCTGCACAATGAAAGAATGCTGAGGTGGTGTTGGTGAGTAAAGGACAAGGCAAAGATTCAGTGATAACCAACTCCTACAGACAAATTTATCTTTTAATGTTTTCGGCAAGATATTTTAAAAACTATTATGTGAGTGATTAAAAGATCATAGACTGCAACACAGGATGAGCCCTCATCACACGGGGTTACAACGGCCAAGTCAACTGAAGGTACAATTAATAAGGCAATCTCACTAGCAGCAGATACTAATGATGGTCTTCTAATAATTTCCGGGTATGCATCTGGATCCCGTCGACATTCTGCCACGATATTTATTAGAAGACGAAATACGCCCGGAAAATTTCAGAAGTCACACTAATGATGGTGATCGATATTGCAGACACTTTCAATTACCTTTGGTGGCCATTAGTCTTTGGTTACCTTAAGAGATTTGGCATGTCCATGAACACTGTACAATTTCCTGAGAGACTATTGCTGCCAGGTCAAATGAGCGTGCAGCTGCCTGTACTGAGGAAGTTGCCACTGATAAGCGCCGCCACACTGGGCGCGGCAGGAAATAGCACGCTGATAATCCAACATGGCGGCCACTTCCGGAACTTTTAGTAGCGGATCGCGCTTAGTTAGAACTCTAGAGCGATCCTCCAAGCTCTGGCGGCAACCGAGCGAAACTCGTTCAAGGTCACCCGCCAATATGGCGGCGCACACAGCCATATAGACTACTGTGTGCGCCGCCATATTGGCGGGTGACCTTGAACGAGTTTCGCTCGGTTGCCGCCAGAGCTTGGAGGATCGCGCTAGAGTTCTAACTAAGCGCGATCCACTACTAAAAGTTCTGGAAGTGGCCGCCGTGTTGGATTATCAGCGCGCTATTTCCTGCCGCGCCCAGTGTGGCGGCACTTATCAGTGGCAACTTCCTCAGTACAGGCAGCTGCACGCTCATTTGACTCGAGGCAGCCGCACTGAGCACACAGCCATGCCGTACAGGAGGAGAAGATATACAAGAAGATCAAGATTGCCTGTGTACAAGACTGTGGATACATTTAGTCTTACTCCTAATAATGTGGCACAAGAAGAACTACTAAATGGACCTATTACTTTTGTAGGAGCTAAGATTCATTTTTCTTGTACAACTCCTTTAATTTGACCAGAAAATAAAATAATGAAGACAATGGCAAAAAGCTGTCTGCAGGGATCAGTGTGTGATCCAGACTTTTAGGATGTAGCACTGCAGCCCATATTTACATGAGTTACATGATAGCAGTAACATAAGCAGACTGGTAGTATTTTCAAATGATGTGCTGCTCATTGGAAGCTGATTCCAGAAGAATTATAGAAGACAAACGTAATGTGGTGCTCCATGAACTTGAGGGATGGTGTCGAAGTGTCACATTGTCATTAGCACCTCTAAATGTGTGTACTTACTGCTGAAAGGGAATGTAGCAGGGAACCCTAAAATAAAATAAAATGATTATTAGAAGAAGCACATTAATGGTATATCTAGAGATACATTAATGGTATATGTATAGAGATACTTGTGGATGAATTTCATAACTTTGTACATCATATAGATGGAGTAGGAAGGAAATGTTCAAATGTGATAAATAAAACTATAACCATTGCAGATAGGTAATTTCAGTTCCCTTGAAAACAATCAGAGTATCATCAGTCATAGAGTATGGTACAAGCATTTGGGCTCATAGATTGTATTTAGCAAAACCATCCTCATTAGTGAGAAGAGTTCAACAAGGAGTGATACTAAGAATAATGGGTGACTCCTGCACTACCCCGAATTTCACCCCAAATGATGCTTCATTAGTAATTGTAGGAATATGCCTATTGGACTTGGGAATGGAAAAAAAGAGGACCGCTATACTGGTTAAAGAAAGACCATCAAATGAAAGTACGAAGGGACTATGCGAAAAAGTTAATAAAAGATTACAGCTGTTGCAAAATGAATGGAACACATCAGACACAGGCAGGAGAATATACCAATCTCTTGCTAAAATCAGGGAGGGACTGAAAATGAGATTTCTTAGCCCATTGAAGGGATTGATACATTACCTGACTGCTCATGGCCTGTATGCCACTTTTCTTTACATAATCAATAGACAGATGAATGATAGCAGTGTGGGCATGCCAGAACACACATTGTGTGACTGCGTGCTCTATGGAGATGCAGTGGGTAAAGGCCGTCAGGCATTACGGATGGTGGATCCAAAAGCGGCACTGTCACATCTTGGACAGTACTGCAGCCACAGCATCCAGGAAAGCCGAGGAAGACTTCACAAGGCACTTAACCATGTGTCAGCATGCTGTTATTCTGGCTAGACAGTATACGCTGCAAATGGAGAGAAGACGACTGAGGTCAGCGACCACCAAATGAATTGGTCCTCAAGAATTTACGTTGCGTTGGAGCAATCTTAAGATGTAACAGTGAATAGTAGAATTGCTTGTCATACTGTAACACTCTGTCGTGCTGCCCATTGGCCAAGGAATCCAGCAGACAATAACTGTTGACTGGGGTAGTATGAGGGCAGATTCAGTAATGAAAACAACCATCTACAGGTTAAATGCAAATAAATAAATAAATAAATAAAAATGCTTTTAGTAGTTTCGTAACTAGTTAAGGGTTTTATTGTGGTTTGTAGTATTAGTAGTAGTTGTATAAGTAAAGATGAAGTACTAGAAATAAATACAGTAATATATAAATTTATTGTTATCCAAAAGATGTGTTTTTAGTGGCCTATTTTAGCTTCCCAGATAACAGGCTGTAAGTGTGAAGAATAAATAAAATAAATAAGTCACTGTCTTCTCTGGTTTTGGCTCTTGAGGGAGAACGGGCTGCCAATACTCCACAGACATTCAGACATGTTTTCCCGCCATTTAATGGTACGGCAGGGTTCAAGCCATCATGAAGGTGAAGTGTGGACACATGCCATGTTGATGTCTACTAATAGGTGTCCAGATACTTTTGAATAGATAGTGTATAAGAAGAATTTAGACAGGTGAACACAATGCAGAAGATTTAAACCAATTTAATTTTTGTGTGCCACTGAAGACCAAAAGCTGTATCTCTACCACCTGAACAGTCTGTGGGAATCGAGATGTTACGTACAGTAGTATCGAACCCAACATTAAGTATTCAGTCATTTATAATGAATTAACTTTATTTTGATCATGTCGGTACAAACACATCCGCTCGGATACAGAGTTCAGAACACACTGAGATCAACAGTTTTCAAAGAAGTTCATTCTCAAAGATGAGGCTGTCGACTCTTGCAGTCGATAACTGCCACAAGTCTAATGCAGAGCTTTAATCTGCATTTGTCTCTCTCATTTTAGTAATACTCTGTTCTTGAAAAACTTTTAAAAAAGCTGTTGTAAAGAAATCATTTTCACAAGTCAACAATGTGCTCCAAATATAGTAAGCGAGATAAAGAAACATGCTTGGATCTTATTGTTGTTGTTATTGTTGCTGTTGCTGTCAGTCTGAAGACTTGTTTGATGTGGCTCTTCGTGCTAATCTGTCTTGTGCAAACTCGTTCTTCTCTGCATAATTACTGCCACATACATCCATTTGAGTTTCAGCTTTGGTCACCCTCTAGGACTCTGACCCTCCACATTTCCCTCTGTTACCAATGATCCTCTCCCCCAAATCAACCAGCCAACCTTCATTATCAAATTGATGATTCTTTGAGCCTTCAGGTTGTGTTCTATCAACTGATCCCTTCTTCAAGTTGTTATCCAATTCATCATTATTGATCCCTGACTTTGTGCTCATATTCTGGTCACACTGCATTATGAACATTGATATGTTATACCCTGCTGAAATTGTGGAAATGTCTACTTTTATTTAGTGTATGAATGACACATCGTAGTTGAAATGGGGGTGACAAACTCCTGATGATACCCTCATCTCTGATGAACACTTGCCATTGAGGACAACAAACTGGGTTTTATTACATAAGAAGTCTTCAAGCCACTTACATATCTGGGAACCTAATCCACATGATCAGATCTTCATTAAAATCTGCAGTGGGGCATTGTACCAACAATTTCTTGGAAATTTAGGAATATGGAATCTGCTTGTTATTCTTCATTCATGGTTTGCAGGATATCACCTGAAAAAAGGGCAACCTGAGTTTTGCATGAGTGATGCTTTCTAAATCTATGCCGATTTGTGGACAGAAGCTTTTCTGTCTCAAGGAAATTTATTATATTCAAACTTAGAATATGTTTAAGAAATTTGCAGAAAATTGATGTTAAGGCTATTGGTCTGTAATTTTGCAGGTCTATTCTTTTACCCTTCTTATATACAAGTGTTACATGCAGTTGCTTGGGACCATGCACTGGGTGAGAGATTCATGACAAATGCAAGCTAAGTGAGGGGCCAGTGCCTTAGAGTACTCTCTGTAAAACCAAACTGAGATGTCATCTGGACCAGGTGACTTGTTTACTTTTAACTCTTTCAGTTACTTCTCTACATCAGCTATGCCTGTTATTATGTTCTCCATGTGGGAGTCTGTCGACAGTCAAAAATTTGTATGTTTGTACAATATGAATCATTTGTTAAATGAGAAATTTAAAACTTCAGCTTTTCCTTTGCTGTCTTTTATTGTCACGTCAGACTGGGCAATGAGTGGCTGGATAGAAGCCTTTGATCCACTTAGCAATTTTGTGTACGATCAGAATTTTCTCCATGTCTTGGCAAGATCTTTTGCTAAGGTGTAATGATGGAAGAGGTTATATGCTTCATGCATCAATCTTTTTACTGGCGCACAAATTTTGACTATCTTTTGCCCTCCTTCATTTTTGCATTGTTTTTGGAACTGTGAGTGAAACAGACTCTGCTTCCTCAACATTTTCCAAATTTTTTTATTAAACCACTGGTGGTTCTTTTCTCTCCTTAATCCACTACTCAGCACAGACTTCTCCCAAGTGTGATTTATAATCTTTTTAAACTTTTACCATAATTTCTCTGAGCCCAGTGTAGGCTCATTTTGTATAAATCTAAAACTGTCACCACAGAATTGGGTGGACAGTAAAAACATCACCTGGGCCTTTTACTTGCATCCAAATGACTTCACAGTTAGACTCAATTTCAGCCTAGACAGACACAATGTTTTTGGTGAGTGCAAAGACTATTTCCCCTACTCTGGCATCTAATCTGTCTTTTTAATAAATGTCCCATGCCTCACTAAATATTTCAGACTTTTGCACTTCAGATTTCAGCAAGTCTGTTATGAATACTTTGACAATTTACTGTTAAAATTTTGGCAGTCAAAATTTCTTCACGTTGTACGTGCTCTGATATCACTCTCCGCATATTGTCTGGCAAGTGTTCATCAGAGGACTCCAAACAACTGGCTAGTTTCTTGTCAACAGCACTAGAGTAATGATTTCAGATACGTAGGTAAACCCCCATTTAATAGACTTTGGGCACCTGATTAAATAACCTTCTAGTTCTTCAAAATTATATTGGTTTTATTACTTCCAATCACTGACTCCTACTGACATATCTGAGCTCAAATTGTAGAGCACTCTGTCAAAATCTGGCTGCTTTGCAGAATCATACATTTGCTATTAGTCAAGCTCCTTCTCTTCTCTTATCATGCTGCAAGACAACTCTTCTGCATAATACATATTTTTGAATATAATTAATTTATGGCTAAAGGAGACAGTAGAATTGTTGAGCTGTCAACAGGCACACAAGAAAGACAGAAATCTTTGCTAGCTTTCAGACAAACCTCTACGAGTACACATGCATCAGCAGCTGCCATCCCTCCGTCATGCACACGTACACCACTGCAGCTATACTGTACTGGCTGAACTCACAAAGCCAGGACTGCAGTTTGGCAGGTAGACTGGTGTGATGGATTGTGTCAGGTGTGGGTGGTAGAGGTAGACAGAGGTGGGATGTGGGAGACAGGTTTGGAGAAGAGCAGCCGATGGCTTGGAGGAGGGTAGCAGCTGCACAAGACTGGAATGTGGAAGGGAGAGGCAGCATGTGCAGATTAGAAGTGTGACAGATACACCAGAGCCAGTGAGTTTGTGCAGCACACGATGACGATGACACAGAGGAGTGGCTCGAGAGGGAATGACAGGACAAAGATTATGGGACTGGTGGATACAGGGTGTGTGTGCAGTGGGTTAGTGGAGATCAAGGCAAGGTGGACTATGGGAGTGAAAGATGTGTAGCAAGGATAACTTCCACCTATGTCATTCAGAAAAGCTAGTGAAACAGGGAAACATCTGTCAGCAAACATATACTGTTTCTTCATATATATAATTTTAAACAAAAATTTTACGCATAACAGTGTGCTGTTTTGTTTTCATCTTCTCAGTCAGTTTTAATAGAAAACCTGCATATTAGGAAATTTGTATTTATGGCGTATTGGCTTATGATTGAATACTACTATGCAATCTGAATCATCTGAAACTCTGTAATTCTACCCCTTTGTAGGTAATGCTATCCTTGAGTTCATTGCGTATTTCTTCCAGAACATTTATGTAAATTGTTGGTATGTAAGTTTTATGCAGTGTTGATCATCTAGTATATTTTTATTTAAGCAACATTTGTGCAGGAAGCTTTTGAGGATAGGGTTTGTAAGTTTGTGAAGAGGAATATTGCTTGCAGTGAATGCTTCACATAGATACATGTTAAACTGACTTTTTTGGTTACCTTTTGACAAATACATGCTACTATAATTTGCCTGTTGTCAGAAGTTGTTGCCGTGGCCATTTCTTCTGCATTTCTGCAATATGAAGACTTGTCTTGACGTACTGGTCTATTTGAAACAAGTTCCCCCCCACCCCACCCCCCCCCCCCCCCACACACACACACACACAAAACGTTTTTCTCGCAACTCAACAATATAAAACAATTCCGTCATATGTAAATGTTCCAAGATGAACAGCTATCCACGAAACAACATTTCTTTTTTTTTGGACGGCATGGCGCACAACACGTTACACACTATACATTGTAAACATGCTCAACTGTGTACAAGTAAATAGAAAGTTAAACTGAAACAATGGACGTGTGACTAAAAGCTTGCGTAGTTTAATTGTTGCCTGTGCATACAGTTATGACAGCGGAGGGGATTAACTAGTGGGCGCAGGAGCATTGACCCTGTCTGCCTGTTCCTGTTCCTCTTCAGTAATGATTTCACTAGGCAGTGGCCTCTCGGTTAGCGATTACACACAGTTATAGCCGCAGTCAATCTGTGAGACATTGAAACTAGATCAAGCTAGAGAGTGCTCGTTTAAATTTTTAAAATATTGTAAACAGGGCGAAAATTTACACTACTTTTTAGGTAAAATATGTAATAACCAGTGAAAAGGAGCCAAATATGTAAACTCACATGTAACATGCAAATGCATATGATGCGGTCTCCACTAATCACATTGTTGTACCTTAACAAATGAGAGTTTATCTGATGTGGCTAATTTTCTGGGGATCGAGCCCTTCCCTGGAACCTTACTATAATATTGGTATTATTGTCAAGAGTCCTATTGAATTGGTGTCTATTGTCACCATTACCTCTCCACTTTTGTCTTACTCTATTACCTTGCTGCTTACTGTTATCATTTCTGCTATTCCTTGGCCATATAGTTCCATTATTGTTATTTCTACTTATGTTGTTGTTGTGCATTTCACTTGTCCAACTGGTGATCTAGGTATTCTTACAGGTTATTTATCTTTCCCCAGTTTTTTCCTATCAGCTTATTCTGTACACTCCATGGCATACAGCTTATAATAACATCTAAGAGATGTTCCTCTCAAATTGGCTATTGGGTCACCTGAAGTACTTAACTTTGTTCAGTTGGTACTTGACAGAATCCCTATAGCCTTTTCAGTTTTTTTCTGTTGCAAGGTTTTGCTTTCAATAACTCCAAACAAAGTTATCTAGCCTCCTTCAGTCCAGTGTTGTGGTTAACAAACCCCATTGTGCTGTTTCTCCTGTTAGAAGATTTGCAACAAATCTAATTTTGTGATTGTCAGACCAGTTATTTGGTAACATGCCATCAAATGCTTTCAGGAATAAAACAGGACGTAAACCACCAGATGGTGTGAAGTTAGGAAACTTATGATTTACACATTTGCTAAATATAACTGTGAAATCTTCATTTGAATTATAATTTAATTTGATTTTAATTGACTCTTCCTCATGTCTCTGTCTTTCATTATGACTTGTGTAGTATACATTTAGTATGCTGTTACTTATAAGTGTTACTTGTCTGTTATTAATAAAAGTATGTTCCGTACTATTTACACTATCATCCTTAATTTCACTAAATGTACAAGTGTACGTTTCACAAAATTGACTGATAGGAAATTTAATTAGTGTTTATGACTATCGACAATATAACTGTGTGTGGCCTACTGGATAGCAGGCTAGGTTCAATGGTGACTGCTGCTACTGCGTGTGGCTGTGCTCCGGTTGTTGGAGTAGTGCAGTGTGATGTAATGCCATGCTATGGAGGGATGGCTCTCAGTGAACACTGTCAACTGTTGCTGAGGTAATTGCGTGTGTGATGGGTAGGAGACGTACCTGTAGGCACCAGTTCTTCTAGATAGAAGTCACTCTTAATGCTGACTTGAAAATGTACATTGCAATTGATAAATGATCTGAAAGGTATCTTGGTAGTTATTTTTAATGAAATCTCCTCAGTATGTTGTTTAAAGGCTTGTTTGTACCGGTTTCTTTGCCTAACAATGCCGTTTTTATTACCATTGTGAAGCTTTTCATATTTGATGTTAAATTAATTTCACCTGCCGAACTTAAGCTTACGGTTTTTGTTAATAAAGCACACTGCTATTAATTCTGAGTTTATGTGGCACGGTTTTTAACACTGGCATCATATTTGCTAATATGCCCTTGTTTTCTGCTAATTATTTTGCTTATTTTTGTTATCATTGTCTGTACTGTTTCTTCAGTAATGTGTTTGCCTTCTGGATTCCTGCCCCTGTATGATCCTCTTGCATTTTAATCTCATAGTGACTTCATCCACTGTTCTGCAGTTTCCAAAAATATGGTCACCAAGTGTGAGGGTTTCCACTATCTTGAAGTATGCTTTCACCTTATGCAACAGGGGACCCCCACTAGTTACAGCTGTTCTTTCCGTAAAGCTGCTTTTACTGTGAAGGAGAAAAGGCTATGTACTTTGGGCACAATCTGGTTTGTTGGCTGGGCTACATCTCAGGTTCAATTTACGACTCAGATTATATCAAGTTGTTTCACAAGTACATCTCATCTTACAGATTTCTGTCATCAGACTCCTCTCTTTTCTTCGTTCTACATTCGTAGCTCTATGTTGAAAAAAAACCATGGAACTTTGGCAGGGAGGATCTCCATGACATGATGTATGGTGCTGCAAACTCAGAGTGACTACTTGTGATGATTGAAACTTGTCAAAAGTGTATCTTTTACTGCTGCACTACACCCTAGGAGCACCTCAGACATAAAAATCCAATCCCAAGAAACCCAGAATTGTCTCAATACCTTACATAACAATAATAATGTTGCTTGATCATAGATGAATGCCAATTATGAATGATTACTCAATTGAACTAACTGCCAATAGTACAAGTGTTTCTCAAAACCCCTGAAATGTTAACCAATGTATCTATACCCTTACAAAATGTACGGCTTAGCCAAACACCTGGCACAGTTACCAAAAAATTTCATGGGTTACTGTCCACCATGTCAAGAACTACAGAGTTTATAAATGTACTTCAACAGATATGTGAAGGGTGAGCACCTAGTCAGCTTTGACGTCACATCTCTCCTCTCAGGAATATTGCTAGAAGATTGCATGATGTTGCTGGAGAGTCACTTTGATAGTGACACAGTGAAACTGTTTCAACATGCGCTCATCACCACCCACTTTCATTGTGTGTAAAGTTCTACGAAGAAATAGACAGAGTTGCCATGGGATCCCCCCAAGTGCCAGGCATTGCCAACCTGTACGTAGAACACTTAAAGGAAACAATTTTTGAAACAACACACCTGAAACCAAAGATGTTCTACAGGTATATGGATGACACATTCGTGGTTTGGCCACATGATGAAGGAAACCTGTGCCACTTCAGTAGCATATAGGAGAATAACAGGTGGAAGAAACCGGTTGGCTTCTGTTCGTAGACATAAAGAAGAACCCTAATGGCATACTGGGAAATTCCATCTACAGGAAATAAACACACACAAAACACCAATAGCTACTACTAACTGGAACAAGGAGCAATGCAAATCTATGCTCACCATCATTGTACACAGAGTGCAAGCCATATGTGAAAAGGACAGTCTACCTTTCAGGTTACAGCATCTGTGAAACCTTTTGCTAAAACAGCTACTTGGAGATGCAAAGTAAGATGCCACTCTCCAGCCAAACAAAAAAACAATTGAGATGAACAAACCAAGTGGCTGGCGTTATTTTCATATTTAGGGCTGCCCACAGCCAAGAGTGCCTGAACAATAAAGAAGCACAACATAAAAATCATTTTCTGCTCAGTGGTTAAAATCAAGAACATGCTTGGGTCTGTCAAAGACCAACTTTGGCTTCAGGCACATGGCACCTATGGCATCAGTTATGAGGGTGGCCTGCAGTACATCAGCTAGGTGCAATGATGCATCTCATAGCATTGAACACAACACGTGAGGAGCATTCAATTTGGCCAGACTGACGAGTCTGCATTGGCAGTCCACAGCAACTAAGGCCACTCATTCGTTTTTGAACAGACAAAGATGCTGTGCTGCACCAACACATTCTGGAGTTGGGCCATCAAAGAAGCAGTGGAAATAAGATTTCTGTAATCTTGTCAAACTGTAAGTGTACTAATCTGTGAGCAATGGAGTAAACTCAGTGTCTCATTCAGTGGAAGTTCATTGTATTGCGGTAAAATGTTTTTTGTGATAGATTCTCAAGTAACATACACAACACTGTTTTTTATTACAAGGGTGGTTTGAAAAGTTCTTGGAATTACCACAAGAGGTCAGCACTAGTGCAATGAGTTGTTCACATGATATTCATTGGACTGTTGCCTGTAAACACGTGCCACATCAGTGCTGTTAGAAGAGAGCTGTGGTGGTGACGACTCTGTTGTTGTTCCCGCGTAGTAATTTGCGAAGATGGAAAAAATCAAAAAGAAAGGTATGGAAGCAAAGGACATTTATGCCAATTTCCAGAATACACTGGGGGACTCCGCTCCTTCATATTCAACTGTGTGGAAAAATAAGTGGAAAAATAAATGATTTATGCAGTGGTCAGCAAAGATGTGTCACTACTCCAGAAATCATTCTAAAAGTGCACAAAATGGTCATGGAGAATCGCCCATTGAAAGTGCGTGAAATTGCTCATGCTTGCTAGATGTCATCTGAAAGGATATATCACATTTTAACTGAAGAAGTAGTAATGAACAAATCATCTGCAAGATGGGTGCCACGACTCTTGACGCTGGATCAAAAACGCATGAGAATGGACATATCGGAACAATGTTTGGCCCGTTTTAGGAGAAATGAACAAGATTTTTTGTGCCAGTTTGTAACCACAGATGAAACTTGGGTGCACTACTATACCCCAGAGATAAAAGAACAGTCAAAGCAGTGGAAACATGCTGATTCTCTGCCACCAAAGAAAGCAAAGACAATTCCTTCGGCCGGAAAGGTCATGGCATCAGTGTTCTGGGATTCGAAGGGGATTCGGTTTGTAGAGTACCTCCCCCACTGGGCAAACAATTACTGGAGAATACTATGCTAAGCTCCTGGACAAATTTCAACAAAAGATACATGAAAAAAGGCCAGATTTAGCAAGGAAGAAAGGCATCTTCCATCAAGACAATGCACGCCCACACTCATGTACCGTCACCATGGGAAAATTTCGCATACTAAGGTATGAATTGTTGCCACACCCACCTTATTCACCTGATATGGCTCCATCAGACTTCCATCTCTTCCCAAAACTGAAAATTTTTCTTGATGTACGAAGATTCACTTCAAACAAAAAATTGATAGCCGGAGTTGACAACTATTTTGCAGGTCTGGAGGAAACACATTTTTGAGATAGGATCAAAGCACTGTACACATCGTTGGACCAAGTGCATTAATCTACAAGGAGACTACATCGAAAAATAAAAAAAAGTTTCAGTTTGTAAGTACTTTTTTCTATTCCATTCAGAGAAATTTTCAGACCACCCTTGCACTTTCACTGCTTTGCATATTTATTAGTACTCACATCAATGTGATGACCAATCTCAATTATGATGTAGCACTACAATCACACATGGCCACCTACACACCGAGCGAGGTGGCGCAGTGGTTAGACACTGGACTCGCATTCGGGAGGACGACGGTTCAATCCCGTGTCCGGCCATCCTGATTTAGGTTTTCCGTGATTTCCCTAAATCGCTCCAGGCAAATGCCAGGATGGTACCTTTCAAAGGGCACGGCCGACTTCCTTCCCCGTCCTTCCCTAATCTGATGAGACCGATGACCTCGCTGTCTGGTCTCCTTCCCCAAAACAACCAACCAACCACCTACAGTGATCTCTGAAACAGTCTGACAGTAGATAAATGTTTACTGTGCACGTCCACATATGAATTTAAACAAATAAACATCACACAGTTGGTGTCAAATTACACAGTCTGTGGACTCAGTATGATTTAAACTAAGTGATATTAAAGCACAGAAATGTATATAATTGATAGAGAAAAGTTAACACTATGGTATAAGCAGAAAGTAACCTTGCTGCAGTATACAGTTGATGGATAGTTTGTACAGTTGACAAAAGGAAATGAAGGACATACCTCATCTACTTCAATCACAGTGTAGACACTTTTACTGTTCGAAGATGATTAGCTTCAACAGTCTTATGCTGCCATCATCTGAACTAGGGGAAAACATAAAGATAATAAGGGGCAGGGGCAACTACAATTAATTTCACCAATTACATAAAATACAAAATTCGACATACCTTATGGAACTTGTAAAATTGCATGTTACATTGTGTGAAGTCAAAACATAAGAGGCACTCCACACATGTATATACCTTGATAAAAGCCCAGTTGATAAAATGCACACAGTTGATAACATCCTTGTATCATCCATGCAAATTGGTGGTGAACATGACTCTCCCAAGCTCGCTGCACAGCACTACGCTGCCAATAGAGTGTTAACATAGAGGCAGCAGATCTGCTACAAAGCCTGTGTACCTTACAAAATACTTTGACCAAAGACGTTCACAAAGAAACAACATATGAGATTACACAATGTTTACACTTTGAGTGCTGGCCTTTGATTTTGAAACATAGGCATAGCATGTATGAATGCTGGTGGCATAATTCCTACACATGCCTGATGTTGCTGGTACTCATGCTACCAGCAGATTCATTATATAGTTGTGGCTTATGTAATAGCTCATGTGGGAATAAAAATTTTTGGGAGTGGAGGGGTACCTACAGGTGACATAACGATATTTTGGAATCTTGGAAACTATATATTTGTTTATTGAAATGCATAGTTGAAATCTGCTATTGTGGATGAGCCATACGCTCAAAAAACAATTTGATTTACAGAATAACTGGTTAGTCAACAAAATATGAAAGGTTACAAATCATTTTGTACACCAATGCCATGAAGTCCCTATTTGTAAGTACTGTTGCCATGTTTAGAATTATGCTAAATTATGCAAAAGCTTAATTAGAAGCTTAACTGATTAATGTCAGGTGTCATTTGATCTTGAAAAGTTAGGGCAACAAACTTAATTACTAACTGTTTAGTTTCAGAAAACCTGTAACGTTTGACTGTGAAGTCTGGATTCTTAGCTCTTTAATGATAGGTGTGTCTATACATCCAAAATGGTTGATTAGCTCAGTTGAAGTTCATCATTATGAGCTGTAGTGACATTTTCAATTACTCATTACTTTTAATTAATATGGGTCCTAGAAAAACTACATACATTACTATAATCAGTATCTTGGAAGTAACAATAAATTTGCATGGAAGATGGTCCAAATAATATTTGGATAGATTTGTGCATGTGCTACATGTATACATGGTGTACATAAAGTCTGGGAACACTTTCAATTATTTATTTTACAATAACCAGGTATCTCTCTCTTTTTCTTTTTCTCTTTCTCCCCCCCCCCCCCCCCCCCATATATAGTTTGGTAATTTGACAAATTTGATGATAGTCAGCGCTAGTTGCAAACATGGCGAGCTTTCTGTGTATTGGAGTTTGACAAAAACAAGTGTGCTACAGCTGTTCAATGGATGTTTAGAATCAAGTACGGTAAGAAGCCACCAACAAGGAAGGCCATTTTCCACTTGCATAACAAATTCTTTACGGCGGGTTGCTCGTGCCCAGCAAAGAGAAGCGGACTTCCCAGTGTGAGTGAAGTGAATGTGGAGTGCGTATGAGAGACATTCATAAGGACTCCAAAGAAATTGGTGCGTTGTGCATCCCGTGAACCCGAAATGGCTTCAATGACAGTGCGGAAAGTCCTGCGACAGAAGCTGTCTATGAAACCATTCAGCTTGGAACTAGTGCAGAAGCTCAGTGATGACGACAGAGACAAGCGTTTTGAGTCGTGTTCGCAGTTGCAACAATTGAATGAGGATGGGGATGACATTGTTGATCACTTAATTTTTAGTGATGAAGCCACTTTTCACACTAATGGAAAAGTGAACAGCCATAATTGTCAAATCTGGGGTACAAAGCATCCAGGATGCATTGAATTTGAGCATGACTCCTCAAAGGTAAATGTTTTTCGTACCTTGTCAGATCAAAAACTGTATGGGCCATTCTTCTTCGCCAAGAGCACTGTCGCTGGATATTCCTACTTGGACATGTTGCAGCAACGGCTGATGCTTCAAATGCAGTCGGACTCCCCATTCATCTTTCAGCAGGATGGGGCTCCACCCCATTTTCATCATGATGTTCGTGGGTACCTGAACACTCAGCTGCCGCATCGATGGATCAGCCATGCTACAGAAGGGGACAGCTGTTTCATGAAATGGCCTCCCTGATCACCAGATCTCACTCCATGTGACTTTTTTCTGTGGGGACACATTAAAGATCTGGTGTATGTACCGCCTCTACCACATGATGTAGCAGAGCTCCAGGAGAGAATACGGGAAGTGATTCGCATATCGAATGTTTGTAAAAAAATCTTTCAGAGTTTCTCTTCAAAATACATTATGTATGACATCTGTACAATGTTTAGTTCTTGTGCAATAAATAATTGAAAGTGTTTCCTGACTTTATGTACACACTGTATTATGTGTATATTTAGATAGAAATTAAGGAAAAAATTACATTTGTTTGTAGGATTGCAATAAAAGCTGATGGAAAGATTCCAGCTTGCTCTGTTTCAAACCAGGACAGTGGTCTCTTAACTGAGCATCGCATGGGCTGGGGCGTTACAAAAAGTACGTCAGGAACACACTGATTGGAAACCAGCACAGGATATGTGTAGAATAGACATGCAGCATCAGGACTCAATGCCTGGACTCACCCTCCACCCACCCACCCTGCCATCACCGGCTGTGACATCTCTTCCAAAGGAATGCAATTGGTCCGTCCGTTAGGTCCTCAGCAGAGGAGCCTGCAGTCCAGTTTCTACAAAGGAATGAAGTGGACATGAACCCAACACTTTGCTTGAACATGATGAATAGCAAACTTGTCAAAACATTGTGGCAACACAAAACCTCAACTTGGCAGATAACTGAATAGAATATTTTATCAATATTACAAGCTGTTACATTCTGCAAAATTGTATAATAGGAAGAAGGTTGCACGCTGCTAAATTACGAGCTGTTATCTCTTGTGCACTCTTACAAAATTGTTAAACAATGAGATAGAATGGCACTGCAGCAATCTACTGTTTGCACAGTTGGTGTGGAGATACTGTGAAACTTAAGTCACTCAACGTGTCTCCATCAGTCCTGTACTTCTCTTTGAAGTTTGCATGCTCTTATTTTGTAGATTTACTCCTGGGTTTTGTATTCTGCCATTGGTAATTTTCATGTCATTCTTCAGCTGATAGCACAAGTGTTGTGTGTCATAAAATACTTTCTTCGATCTGATTGTATTACAAAATGCTTGAAACATTGATTTAAGGTATCATTCCATATGTAAAATGTTAGAATGACAAAAAATCATTCCATGTGTAAAACATTAGAATGACAGATATAATTATTTTAATTAATTCTGAAAAAGCTGCTAAATCTGGTTTTAACATTCTACTGAAGAAATAACCATGACATTAGAGATCCAAATTATGAGTTAAAATAGTGGTATGTACCTAACAAGAAGCCAGCATCTGAATTTATTTTCTATAACTAACACACACAAAGTTAAAATCTGAAGACTTTACCAGTAACTATTAAATCAGTATGTAGGTGCTCAGATTGCCTTCCACTGGCACCATTTTGTGGCCACAACATGATTTCCACAGAGCTGTATTTTGCATGTATAATGCAGTGCTATGTTGAAACAATATCCTCTTATGCAAGAAGACATCAGCATCTCACTGTGCCCTAAACACATACAAAAAGCTCTTCCCTCTTGACCTGAAAAAGAAACTTGTACAAACACTTAGAATTCTAATTATTGATTACAGTGATGTTATCCTGCAAGGTCTTTCTCAATAAAGCTCACAGCACATGGAAATAGTTATGAATGTCTGTGTTTGGTATATCTGTGATGTTCAACTCTTTGATCTTGTTTCACCATCGTATGTGCAATTATCCTGGCTGCATGCAGACAGGCACAGACATTTCCATACACTCTGTCTTCTCTATTTTCATGTTAACGAATACTGTCTTCTCATTTCTCCTCAACCATAATCTGAACAGCATGGCAGAAACACCCGTTCCCATCAGAGCAAAATCCTTTCTGTCCCACTCCATCGTTCAAGTGCTTTCTTGAAGTCCTTTTCTGTAGCAGGAACCTAACTCTGGAATATCCTCCCTCACTGTATTAGAGAAATGAATAACATCTCTGACTGCAGAAGACTGTTAATGACACATGTATTGAAGCAATAATAGGGATTACCATTATGACTGTATGCACTAGTTACCCTTGCACATTCTGCTTTCCAAATAGATCTTCTTCATTTCCCAGTATTCTTAGCTGATGCATTGTCCTTAAATTTCCTCTCCCCAGAACTCGCTATATCAGTAAACATCTATTATGTACACCCACAAATTCTTTGCATATCTGCCACTATCATTATTGTTGTTATTGTCATCATCATCATCATTACTACGAGGGCGGTTCAGAAAGTAACCTCCGATTGGTCACAGTGCGGGTTGTGGGGGGAGTAGCGACGCCATCTGTGCGTTCACGCACTCAACAGGTCAGTCGGCATCAAGCCGTGGTCGAGTGAATGTCGTACCTGCGCTAGTTTAGTTTTTGTGGCAGTTTGAAATGTGTACTGCAATAGAAAACCCCGCCAAATGTGAAGTGTGTGCTGTCATAAGGTTTTTTACAGCCAAAGGATATTCTGCAGCAGCTATTCATCGTGAGCTTTGTGCCGTGTACGGACCAAGAGTTATGAGTGAAGGAGTTGTCCGTGAATGGGTACGTTTATTTAAAAGTGGACGAGAAAACGTTCATGATGAAGAGAGGAGTGGTAGACCATCATTGGTAACTGACGAACTCGTTCAGACAGTTGATGCAAAAGTTCGTGAAAATCGACGTTTCTCAATGTCGGAGTTGTCTACTGGTTTTCCACAGATTTCTAAGACTCTCTTGTACGAGATAGTGACAGCAAGATTGGGTTACCGTAAGTTCTGTGCACGATGGGTGCCCAAAATTGTTACCGACCACCACAAAACTCAAAGAATGGCCTCTGCATTAGACTTTCTGTCACGTTATGAGGACGAAGGAGAACCATTGTTAAACAGAATCGTGACCGGTGACGAAACCTGGATTAAGTACGTGAACCCTGAGACAAAAGAACAATCAAAGATGTGGGCACATTCAAATTCGCCTACCAAACCAAGAAAAGCCTCGCAAGATTTTTCTGCCAGAAAACTGATGGCAACGGTGTTTTGGGATGCCAAAGGGGTGTTGTTGGTTGAATTCATGGAACGTGGTACGACCATTAATCAAGACGTGTACTGTGAAACAATAAAAAAGTTACGACGGGCTATACAGAACAAACGCCGTGGTATGCTGACTTCCGGTATCGTTTTTTTGCACGATAACGCCCGTCCTCACTCTGCTCGCAGAACAACGGCCCTTCTTGAGTCCTTCAAGTGGGACGTTATCAACCATCCACCTTACAGCCCAGACCTGGCGCCAAGTGATTATCACCTCTTCATGCATTTGAAGAAATGGCTTGGGTCACAGCGGTTTGATGACGACGAAGAGCTCAAAGATGCGGTCACAGGCTGGCTCCAGGCACAAGCGGGTGATTTTTATGCAGAAGGAATTTCAAAGCTTGTGAAGAGATACGATAAGTGCCTCAATCGCTATGGAGACTATGTAGAAAAATAGTGCAAAGATGTAGTTGTAAGATGTATATATTAAAATATTTTTATTTAACTTGGTGTATTTTTTTAAATCAACTGGAGGTTACTTTCTGAACGGCCCTCGTATTATTATTATTATTATTATTATTATTATTACCACTATCAGTAGCAGCTGCTTAAAATTGTTGTTTCTTATGAAACTACGATGTAAAAAAAGGTACTGCATGTGTGAAACCGTGGCCCAATATAAGAGGGGCCATGATGACTCTAAGGAGATCAGGTTAAATAAATAAATAAATAAGTAAATAAATAAAATAAGTTGGCATGTTATGTAAGGTACATGGTAGGACACCATTACAGTAGTCTGTGAGCCACCATTTTACAGTAAAGATGTTCGTTTAAGAGAGTGTGCTATAAATTGAAAAGTCTGAGTGTGTATACCTTTGTCAGTGCCTAATTACTCTCATTAAATGAGTTGGTATAATAAGCATTTAAGTGAAAATTTAACTGATGAAAACATGTGACTGAAGTGTGCACAGTACCTTGGTGAGATGATCTAAAGTTCCCATGATGTGACATATTACTACCTGTATCTTTTTTTTTTTTTTTTTTTGCTCTCTAATTTCCACATGTGGTGACATCTGTGTACCAAGCTTGCCCACTGAATGACTAATTACAAATGAAATGTCCTCTTTTTCACTCTAAGCATGAGACAGCATATTGAGACTTGGTATGTACTTCACCGTTAAGCTCATATATCCTAAACGTTTACACTTAATAAATTTAGCCTCGGCTGTCACAGCTGGTGTCTGAAAATTTAATAGTACTTACAAGCTGAAAATCTAAGTCAGTCCATGAGATGGGCAGGGATATTATAACTGCCAGCACAGTGCTGGGGAAAGGTGGGGATCCAGCTTCTTGTCTGATCAGAATTTGTCACTGCAGTATCACTTTCACTTGTGAGTAATGTTATGGGCAGGGTAGATTTTCTCTGTCAGCAATTACGATAAGCTAAGAAACATTTGCTTTTATTTTTCATAATCAGGCATGATGATACAAGTGTAATCACTTATTGTTATGATGGGTATCAACCTACATTTTACTACTTGACTGTACTCATAGGTGAATAACTGTGGCACAAATCTTTGAGGCAACTGGAAGTAAATTAAATTGTTCCAACAAAAGTGAATGGAAATGAAATGCCGTGTGGCTAGGGCCTCCCGTTGGGTAGACTGTTCGCCTGGTGCAAGTCTTTCGAGTTGACGCCACTTCGGCGACTTGCGTGTCAATGGGGATGAAATGATGAAGAAAGACAAACAAAACCCAGTCATCACGAGGCAGAGAAAATCCCTGGCCCCGCCGGGAATCGAACCCAGGACCCTGTGCGCGCGAAGCGAGAACGCTACCGCAAGACCATGAGCTGCGGACAACAAAAGTGAATGAACAGAATCTTTACTGATTTCTACTTCTGCTGCTTCGCAAATAGTTAATTATGGGCCTCAAGATGAATGTAGATAGGTGATGCTGTTGGCCACCTTAAGTTTGCAATTGTGTGCAATCTTCCACACTGTCTGAAGTGTTGACATCTGTCATAACTATCTCAGGCTTCCATTCTTGTAACTTATTGAAAGTTTTTGTGAATATTTTGCTATTTGACAAATAACTTTATGCAATGTGCTTCTTGAAGTTTTCCTGTCAGATCAAATATTCCATCTTTTTTTTTGGGGGGGGGGGGGGGGGGGAGTGCTTGTGGGATGTACTCACAAAAGAATGTTTAAAACTTCATGGAAACGTGTTGCTTTTCTGTTGTCTTCATTTTCCTCAATTGTTCAATTCTCAACAGACAGAAAACCAGAAAAAACAAAGTATGCCACTCAAGGATACAGTTAACGAGAATCATCAATCTCTTTGTGTTGGTGTGATAGTTTAATTTTGGACAGCCCCATTGTACTAAGATCACTGTGCTGCCATGTGTGCTGTTTGAGTAATGAAAAGAAAGTTCATATCAGTCTGCAAAAAGAACATTTCCACATCACGAGGAACAGAATTTTAGTATAACAAAATTGCAATATGTAAAAAATGTTTCAGTGACTTATTTTGTTACTGTTAATTCTAATCTAATTCTTGTTTAATCTGATACATTAGTAATGAATATTAAGTATCATATCTTTTTTTGTAGCAATTCTACCAATAGTGATGGAACGCCTGGAAAAGTACCCATGGATGCAAAAAATTAAACCTCTCCATGCACCAATACAAGTTGTACTTGTAGGTTGCTTGTGAGTATTCATCACATTAAGCTTTAAAAATAGAGATTCTACTTTGTACATATAATTACTTAACATTCCCTATCTTTCTTTTCTCTTAGTTTGACATTCATGGTACCTGTGGCCTGTGCATTATTTCCACAAAAATGGTAAGTAAGAATCTTAATCCATATCGCAAGTATTTATCTCTTGTAACAGCATTTACATGTAATGTGTATTTTTCAGTTCCTTAAAAGTGAGCACCCTAGCATTGCTTGAGCCAGAAGAATATAACAAACTGAAGAAATCTGGACTAGAAATTCCAGAGTACGTTTATTTCAACAAAGGCCTCTAACAGCCAACTTTATTTGAAGGAATATTGTTTCAAAACTATCTGAGACACAGTTGTTGATATGTGATATTAAATTAGTAATTTTATAATTTGAAAAGACAAACACAAATTAATTTCAAAATACTATTATAATGTAAGATCTGACGACGACAAAATAAGTTATAATTTTTCCATGTAATGTGTGTACAAAAAGAAATACAGGAATCTGTGAGAGGTTTTCAAGTCAGAAAAGTTTGTGTAATAGCTTCTCTGACGTGTTAAAAGTAATCATTGTTGGCAAAACTAAAAAAATCAGGGCTCAAGTAGCTGTTCACCACTCATGTCTCTTTTATAGCAGTATATTGTATTGTATAGTGCACATTATGCTACAGATTATGTATGTTTTATTCCATTTTCTTTTTCTGCTTGTAAGTGAACAGGTTACAGGAGACAAATTACGCGTGTTGATATTCATACAGTAAGCCAAGAATATAAAACACTGTTATATCATTGTTGGGAAACAAAGTAGTATCGCATATCACAAACATCAGCTTGCCATCCACTGATATCATGTTTTTAATTGCATACTACTGAAGATTAATTATTTAATTATTCATGTTAAGTGTGGAATCTTGTTTTGTAAATGGGTGTCATTCATTTTTAGATGCCAATTTATGTGACAAACAGAAAAATTATTGATATTATTGGTCTTTATACACAAATTATTATTATTATTATTATTATTATTATTATTATTATTATTATTATTATGTCTTTTTACATTTGGCAGTGAACTTTGAAAGAAATCTGGCTTTCAAAGAAAGCATTCTTTGTGAGCAGGTTTGCTTACCCTCTTCCGTCCAAGGAGCACCGTTTCTTCTTTTTGGTAGCTCAACTCTGTATAGCCCATTCATAACTATCTTCTTGCAGAAGAGATTCTTGTCACAGGCATCTTCAAGTTTGATTTGTGGGAACTGAAGATCTTCTTTGGTATTTCTAAACTAGGGTATTGTGGTGTCAGGGTTTGAATAAAAAGACAGGAAGATCTTGCTCAACCTGCTCCCGTCCATTCATTTGAGGTGACTGTAAAATTGTACAGTTATTTTGCAGATTGTCTTGCATTTTGGATAGGGTTTTGGCTGCATGCATAACTATTGGTTTCAGAACAGTTTCACAGTGATGTACTTCAGTGTTTTGTGAAAGTCCGTGATGTTATTGCTGAAGCTGCCAGATGTAATAAGAATTTTGTGAGTGTCAGCCTTTGCCCATGTTTTACCTTAATCTCAGGTCACATCTACAGCTCATATAAAGTGCCTTTATAAAATAGAATAATTCACAAAGATTTTAAAATTCCAAAACATGAGTGATTTCGTATAATTTGGTGTCACTGAAAGATTGAAACTTAAAATGCTTGAAAGTTCTGGTCACCTTCAATTCTTTGTCGTGAATCACTGTTTGGCCAGATCAGATCCCAATAACTTTACTACCAATGTCTCTCTGGACTTCCATTTGTGCCATCAGATGTCCTTAGCTTTAGTATAAGTACGCCTCATGATTCACAATGGTAACCTAGCATTTTAGAATATGGTACAATGCTTGCTGTATTTTCATTGTTGTTTCTGAATGAGTATTTGCTATTAGGTAGTGAGTCAAAATGGTGTATAGCAAATAATGTTAATAACTAGTCACTATATTAGAACTATGAGTTTTTTTAGTAGTAAAATTTATGATCAATATGTGCTCTTCCAATTCATTTAGACAAAAATTGAACAAAATCAACTGACTAGACATCATTGTGTAGAGTATGTATCTGATTATTTCCATATTGATACCATTTTTGTCTGGTAAAGAATGTAATGTAGGTCAGTGTATCCTTTTTTTCTCAAATTATTTAATGCATAGTTGAGTAAAAGAGTCAGCAGTGATAAACTATGCAGTCTAAAAGCACACAAACACTGCACCGTTTCCATTATAACATGTAACTGTTTCAGTCCACTGTATTAATGTAGTGTTTTTGAAACTTGTAATATCTTTGGTTTATGGTATCCTTCCTAAAAGGTTGATTCATTGACAATATTAAGTGCCTGAAAATTCAAAATAATCTTATTATGTATGTTTTCCACTTAAAAAACATTTATAAGAAACATAATGATCAGCATTACTGGTACACTGTAGCAGGGACAGTATTTTGGTTGAACTTACTTTTTTTGTGTGTGCTGTATGTCATGTATTTTATGTGAAAATGAGTAATAAAACAGTTCCCTAGCCAATCACAGATTGCAGGGAACACATGAAACATTCAGATTCTTTTTATTGTTAGTGTTCTGTGCTGGGAATATTACTGTTTAAAGTGAATTAGTAATTTATTGACACATTTAAAATATTCTTATAACAAGGTATGGTATTGGTAACTTTGTTGTCAACTCATAAATCGAGCACATTAATTAGCAGATTTAGCTCTTAGGAGTCTAAAAGGATTTCACATGATTTCTGTGGCCATTCCAGTAGCCACAGCGATCTTTGCTTTCGTTGTAGAGATTGCAGTTGCTGTTTGTCCCCAATTAATCCACTAAATATGTGCATCTGAGTAAAGACTTCTTTATTTTCAAATTATGTTTCTACCTAACACTATATCCAGAATCTCTTTTGAGATACTAAAGATTCATTCGAGTCATATTATAACATGATCTGTAGCATTTTGTAGCTTCTATGATATTACTTCTACTGCACTTGCTATTTTAAGTCTAGTTCCACGATTAAGAAAATCAAATATTACCCTGTTTGCCTGTAATGTAATGAAGTGTTGAGTGACCCTTCTGTATCATTTGGAGTTGCTCCAACTGTGCAGTCGCTCATACCTATGTACTTGAATATTTACTTTACATCGCAAATAAGATGAATCTGACCAACCTGTACACATTCACATCTTCTTTGATAAATTCAGGCCCAAGTACAATGACACTAATTATTAAGTGATTTTATAGAGCAAAGTGGTGCAGTGATTAAGGCATTTCTCCATTCCTTCCTGCTCCTTCTTCTTTTAAAGTGATTTTGAATTCTCTCGTCAAGTCTGTCATAAGCACCTGAAGCTAAACTCACTAAATTATATTCTCCAAATGACCATAAAGAAAAGTAGTGCTCACACATACCTGAGTAAGTTTCATATTTACATTTTGTACAAAAAAAATTATTTTTATTTTACATTCTTGAAATGTAGCTGCACATACCACCCTATTAAAAGCCTGGTCATAAGCATAACATTTTATTTAAAAAAGGAAACCTTAATTAACTTGCTAGTTTAGAATTTATCAGATGAACCATCAACAATGATTTCTATATTGCAGAGAATGATTCTTCTTCCTGGAGATAAATAAAAAAAAATCTCTTTGTCTTGCAATGTTGTTATTTCCAATCCATTGCTCCTTCTGTCCTTATGTGTGTCTGAATTCCTAAGGGACCAAACTGCTGAGGTCATCAGTCTCTTGACTTACACACTACTTAAACTAACTTATGCTAAGAACAACGCACGCACCCATGCCCGAGGGAGGATTCGAACCTCCAGGGGGAGGGGCTGTGCAATCCATAACATGGCACCTCAAACCGCGCGGCCGCTCTGTGTGGCTTCCTTCTGTCCTTCCTTCCTTCATTCATTCATTCATTCATTCATTCAGTTATTTATTGTGTTCTGAAGATCTGATCAAGAAGTAGAAACTTCAAGGACATGGAATGAGTCACATATTCTTGATAGTTTAGTTTTGTGTGCTAAATACTTTTCCTTGTACACTACAGCTGAAATCACCTGATAATGCAAATAAAGAAGCAATATAATTCTGCATTCACACAGTGCTGTGTAAGAAAAATTGATGTCATAGAAAACTAACTGTTTCAAAATACAAACAAGCATAATTTATGGGTAGCAAAAAAGTATGTAAACAGAGGCAGGAACTACTGAAAGTATTTTGATATGATTTTCTTTAATACGTAGATTGAAGGTTAGTGTATGTGATTTATTACTGCAATGTCAGACAAGTCATCTGGCTGCAAATACTTCGTGCTACCTGTGCAAGACCAGGGCGGGTTTCTAATTAAATATTAGGTACAAGGATCATACCAAAAATGCTTCACCCTGTCTAAAAGAAAACCTAACAGAAGTAGCGTTATTAGAGTTTGAAGTGTTGATGGAAAGTACAGATTTCACACTGATAATGACTTGCCAACCCCACAAATCCTGGGCCTTACTCTTGTTGGACTGATAAAAGTAACTATACTCTAAGTGCAACCACTTCGAAGGAGTATCTGTGGAGGGGCCAGACTAATGCCTGATGGGGAGCAGCAGCCTTGTCAGTGGTTGCAGGGGTAAGTCTGGATGACTGACTGTTTTGACCTTGTAACATTAGCCAAAACTACAAGATGTAATTTCAGTGTCGGAACAAAGTCTGAGGAAACAGGGGGAGTATGTGAGTGATAACATCACCACTAGCTGAAAGCCAGTGCCAGAGTGAGCTCATGCTTGAAGCCGTTGTAATTCAGCAGCAGCTAGCAGTCAACACAGTCATCATATGGCTGCTCTCTCATTGTTCCTATTGGCTACTGAAAGCAGGTGAACACGAGCACGTCGCATGGGAACACACAACCTTTGCTGAAGTGGTGATCCTACTCAGCTCGTAGGCTATGACAAATTGTTCTTGAACATTGCAGGAGAATATTAAGAAATAAAATAACAATTTTAAATACCAAGCAGACTTGCACATTTCCTGCCCTACTGAAAGACCCATGTACACTTGGGAGATGGGAGCAGAAGTGGGTGGTGCATTTGGGGGCCAATAGTTAATGGTAACGAAAGCCTGGTTGGC